>NW_015506318.1:146308-150889 GCF_001515645.1 Sinocyclocheilus grahami | reverse complement strand
TTATTATTATTATTATTATTTTACTTTAGTGTATTGTATTTATTTATTTATTTTTGCTGTAGAAAATTTGTTATGGCATTTTAAAATGCTGTCATAAAATTTTGCCTAAAAACACAATAGGAATTTAGAAACCTTACTTTTCTCTCAAAATGCAGAATAGTATCATATATTCTGTAATTCTGTGCCATAATGTGTGGGAGATAATCTATGTCAAGTCTCATATAGACCACACGTGCCTGAAAATACACCCCAAAACACTGTCAGAAGTATTTCGTGTGGTAAGCCTTGAGTGTAATTAGAGTGACAGCTGTGAGCGACATTATTTTAAGTGCACAGCTGAGAGGCCTGAAATAACGAAAATAATTTTTGTCCTTTGTAGAGGACCTTTTTAATTACCACAGTGGTTATGCAAACATCCTTGGATTTATTAACGTCATGGAAAGAGAAACAGTTAGGTATATTATTTTGCAATTATCTTTATCATTTGATGTATAATTAGTCTTTTTTCATGGAAACAAAAAAGCAAGAATAAATTAGTTGGTTTCTTTCTGTTGGGGAGACACTGCACATTAATTGAATAAAATATTCTTATGAAATATGAGAACTTGCTATGAAACATTATAAGGGTGTTTCTCATTACAATGTGGTTCTAAAGTTTTTCTCAAGATGTTATATATATAAAAAAGCTGGGTCTCTGGGTCTCAAGAGGATGATGAACAAACACAAAAGCCACAAATGCCACATTCAAGTACTGAAAATGAAAAGAAAGATAAGAAGATAAGATGAGAATTGAATAAATAGAAGCGGACAGAAAAAAAGAGAAATGAAAAGAATATCTTTGACAGGCATTACAGAGCACAAAACTAGAAACATGAATGTGTGCCAGCAATGTGATACATTCAGAAAGAGAGATGTTTTTTTCACAGAGAGAGAAATAAAAATACAAAATTAAACATTCTATGAGAGTGATCCTTTTTCATCAATGTGGAATATATTTCATTGATCTAGCAGACAGATTCAGATGAATGAATTTTATACAGGATCGTCAGTTCTCAGGCCTCACCTTGAGGGAGTTGAACAGGTTGCCCACAAAGATGAGGTTCCTTATTGTGTCTACGGCAGAACAGGACAGCACAATGGCCTTCTGCATGTAGTGCTGCACCTCTTCCCCACTTAAACTGATGTCCAACTCTAAATTTGACCTGCAGCACATCAATACATACAGACACAGCCTTACACACTGACATTAAACATACATTTTATTTTCAAGATGACATATTTATCCAAAGCAGAGCCCATAATTGTTTCTTTAACAGTTGCACAGTTGCTTTTTTGGCCCTATGAAAAAAAAAAACGTTCACACTCTCACTAGTTTATTTAATATGGAAGCCCGTTTCCGTCACTGAATAAAAAAATAAAAAAGGTAATTGTGACTTTTTATCTCACAGTTCTGACTTTTACTCTCATATTTGCGTGATATCAACTCGCAATTGCGAGTTAAAAAGTCATAATTGTGAGATATAAACTCTTTTAATTGTGAGATATAAATTCTGAGAAATAAAGTCAGAATTGTGTGATATAAACTTGCAATTCTGATAACATATCAGTCTTTAAAAAAAGTCAGAATTGTGAGTTTTTATCTTGCGATTGTGACTTCATATCTCGCAATTCTGACTTTATAACTCGCACCTGTGAGTTTATATCTCACAATTCTGTGAAAAAAAGTCCAAATTGTGAGATACAAAGTCGCAATAACCTTTTTTTTTTTTTTTTTTCAGTGGCGGAAACGGGCTTCCACCATTTAATCCATCTTCTAATAATGGCCAAAAATAAATTTTCTACACTTTTTGCAAAATCTGACAAAATTACATCTTGGGCAGAAGTGACATGCAATAAACTAGACTTTTGAAGAACTTCATAAGCGGCAAAAATGTTGGCCATGTTGAAAATTATTTAGTTATTGTAAGCATGTAAAATTATTACAAATCAGTCGAACAATGCAGTAAATGTAAATCAGTATACTTTATTATGTAGAGAATAATCTAACAGTTACCATAATTTAGTATAGCCAAAATATTAGTATTAACCTATTTCTAATAAGCACCTTGTAGTCTCTTGATGTTTAAACACAAGGCTTGTGATGTCAAATGAATGTAAAAAACTGTCAACCCTGTTCATTTTCTGAAAGAATAGTTTAAATATAGTTTAATCGTTATGTTAATATATTTATTGTTTTAGCTTATTTGCACAGTACAATTAATTTCACTTATATACAGTCTTTCTTTGATATTATTTAAAATTATTAAGAAATTTGCTTTAAAAATCTTGACAAAATAGATTGTTGTATAGAAGACCCCCACATAATGTTGCTCTGCTCCATGAGTATTTTGGTCTATTTGTACTAAGGTGAGGATATGTTGAGAAAATATCTGGAATCAGATAAAAACCGAAGAAGACTGGAGAAGAGGTCAGAGACTCACTGGAAAGGGTGAACTCCATCTCCCAGCTGGAGCACATGCAGCAGTTTGTTGTAGATTCTGACAGAGATGGTGAAGCACATGATGGCCAGGGAGAGCGTGGAC
Organism: Sinocyclocheilus grahami; assembly: GCF_001515645.1. Lineage (NCBI taxonomy): Eukaryota > Metazoa > Chordata > Actinopteri > Cypriniformes > Cyprinidae > Sinocyclocheilus > Sinocyclocheilus grahami. The sequence continues at coordinate 148,307 of NW_015506318.1, read as the reverse complement.
ACCACAGAGATGATGCTCAGCTGGAACAGCGACAGCAGCCCCACCACCAGCCCTGTGAGCACCATCCCCGTCCGCTCCATGTCCTTCCAGTAGATCAGGTCCATCACTGCATAGATCGAGAAAAAGAAAAAGGCTTGGGTTTAAAACCACAGATGGTTTCCTAAGAACTGTGGTGGACAACTGTGGGTGGTTTCCAGGGTGTTGCTTTGTGGCTGCTTAAATATTTAAAGTCTCTGACATCATTTTACTCCTTCGTGTTCTCAAAATACTCCAATGTACTCCTACAATGTCACTTAGATTCACAGTGGCATGCTTCTCCTCAACAAGCCACTTGATTTAAGATATTATTCATGTCTATATTACAAACGTGTGGGATTCATGTCAAAGTTTAATACTTTCGGATTGGGGTTTTGAGAGCACCTCTAATAGAATGGATGGGAAGCTTAATGGGATTTGCTCAAGTAGGACATGTTCTTGGACCAACAACCTTGTTGGACCTGAAACAACATTCAGATCAACCAATCAGATCTTAAGGTTAGGCTTAACTCTGGGGTTGTATCTCGAACAACATCCTTATCAACTTGTACCATTAAGGTGAAGGATAATGGAGAGCAATGAGTGGTTGATACAAACCAGAAACATGTCTTAGTTTAACAAATTATGTGGCACTATATTTAATCTTTGTCCACTGTTTCAGGGCATTGGTTCCAGAAGTATTTCCCCCATTCCTTTTTTTAAAAAGTCCCTTTTTGCTAAACAGTTATAAGCCATGAAACAAATACATTTTGATTTGAAGCAAAAACATATTGGAAATCTGACAAAACGGTGTGTAACACTGGAAATGGAAACAATTTAACAATGGAAAGAACTACAATACACTCTAAAAATGCTGGGTTGTTTCAACCCAATGTTGGGTCAAATATGGACTAACTCAACTGTTGGGTTAAATTTTGGTTACATTTTTAAATTAGCTTTTTAACCCAACAGTTGGGTTAGTCCATATTTGACCCAACATTGGGTTGAAACAACCCAGCATTTTTTAGAGTGTACAATGAAACACTGCAAATAACACAATAAAAATAAAAATAGGGAGACTCACTCTATTATGTCATTCACAATGCTTCATGGAAGTGGGCGGCCACTGAAGTGTTGTTCTGGCATTATTTGTTTAATTCAATTCTCTGATTGGTAGAGATTTGTCTGCAGAATTATGGGTAATGTAGTTTTTGACCAGTAACTCCACTGTTATACACGATTAAAATTTTTTTTGAAATTATGCAGGGTAATGACTTTAACGGATGCATATACCATCACTTAATAACCTTGTAGCTTACCGTCGGTCTGCCTTTAAGGGTTTAGAAGTTATAGTTACAAATCCATTCCCATATGGGGAAAATTAATGAAATTTGTACTTTTTGAACCAGACTGTTATAGAAATTATCTATAAGAGATTTTAGACAAACCTTTGAACAGAATCTTAAACCTTAAAGGGTTAGTTCACCCAAAAATGAAAATTAGGCTGCGTTTTACTCACCCCCGAGGCATCCTAGGTGTATATGACTTTCTTCTTTCAGACGAATCCAGTCGGAGTTATATTAAAAATTGTCTTTGATCTTTCAAGCTGTTTAATGCCACTCAGCGGGTGTTGCATTGCTTCAGTCCAAAAGAACTTAAATAAAAATCGCCCATCCATAAAAAAAGTGTCTCACACGGCTCCGGGGGGTGAACAAAGGCCTACGGTAGCGAATCAATGCATTTTTGTAAGAAAAATATCCATATTCAAAACGTAATAATCACTTTATTGTAGCTTGTGCCAACAGTTGTACATGGAAGCAGCTCCGGGCAGATGACGTATGAGGTCAGCGTTGCGCATGCGCCGGTGAGCCTCGTGAAAACCAACGTTTGTTTACAGGATCAAAGGAAGCAAAGTTTCCTTACTTTAGCAAAGGAAAACCAGTCTCCTCTTGGCTTATATCGAAATCCTCTGACATTCTTCTTT
>NW_015506318.1:137964-142995 GCF_001515645.1 Sinocyclocheilus grahami | reverse complement strand
TTATTATTATTATTATTATTTTACTTTAGTGTATTGTATTTATTTATTTATTTTTGCTGTAGAAAATTTGTTATGGCATTTTAAAATGCTGTCATAAAATTTTGCCTAAAAACACAATAGGAATTTAGAAACCTTACTTTTCTCTCAAAATGCAGAATAGTATCATATATTCTGTAATTCTGTGCCATAATGTGTGGGAGATAATCTATGTCAAGTCTCATATAGACCACACGTGCCTGAAAATACACCCCAAAACACTGTCAGAAGTATTTCGTGTGGTAAGCCTTGAGTGTAATTAGAGTGACAGCTGTGAGCGACATTATTTTAAGTGCACAGCTGAGAGGCCTGAAATAACGAAAATAATTTTTGTCCTTTGTAGAGGACCTTTTTAATTACCACAGTGGTTATGCAAACATCCTTGGATTTATTAACGTCATGGAAAGAGAAACAGTTAGGTATATTATTTTGCAATTATCTTTATCATTTGATGTATAATTAGTCTTTTTTCATGGAAACAAAAAAGCAAGAATAAATTAGTTGGTTTCTTTCTGTTGGGGAGACACTGCACATTAATTGAATAAAATATTCTTATGAAATATGAGAACTTGCTATGAAACATTATAAGGGTGTTTCTCATTACAATGTGGTTCTAAAGTTTTTCTCAAGATGTTATATATATAAAAAAAACTTTTTGCTGGGTTTCAAGAGGATGATGAACAAACACAAAAGCCACAAATGCCACATTCAAGTACTGAAAATGAAAAGAGACCAAAAAAGATAAGATGAGAATTTAATAAATAGAAGCGGACAGAAAAAAAGAGAAATGAAAAGAATATCTTTGACAGGCATTACAGAGCACAAAACTAGAAACATGAATGTGTGCCAGCAATGTGATACATTCAGAAAGAGAGATGTTTTTTTCACAGAGAGAGAAATAAAAATACAAAATTAAACATTCTATGAGAGTGATCCTTTTTCATCAATGTGGAATATATTTCATTGATCTAGCAGACAGATTCAGATGAATGAATTTTATACAGGATCGTCAGTTCTCAGGCCTCACCTTGAGGGAGTTGAACAGGTTGCCCACAAAGATGAGGTTCCTTATTGTGTCTACGGCAGAACAGGACAGCACAATGGCCTTCTGCATGTAGTGCTGCACCTCTTCCCCACTTAAACTGATGTCCAACTCTAAATTTGACCTGCAGCACATCAATACATACAGACACAGCCTTACACACTGACATTAAACGTACATTTTATTTTCAAGATGACACATTTATCCAAAGCAGAGCCCATAATTGTTTCTTTAACAGTTGCACAGTTGCTTTTTTGGCCCTATGAAAAAAAAAAACGTTCACACTCTCACTAGTTTATTTAATATGGAAGCCCGTTTCCGTCACTGAATAAAAAAATAAAAAAGGTAATTGTGACTTTTTATCTCACAGTTCTGACTTTTACTCTCATATTTGCGTGATATCAACTCGCAATTGCGAGTTAAAAAGTCATAATTGTGAGATATAAACTCTTTTAATTGTGAGATATAAATTCTGAGAAATAAAGTCAGAATTGTGTGATATAAACTTGCAATTCTGAGAACATATCAGTCTTTAAAAAAAGTCAGAATTGTGAGTTTTTATCTTGCGATTGTGACTTCATATGCCCATAATTGTTTCTTTAACAGTTGCACAGTTGCTTTTTTGGCCCTATGAAAAAAAAAAACGTTCACACTCTCACTAGTTTATTTAATATGGAAGCCCGTTTCCGTCACTGAATAAAAAAATAAAAAAGGTAATTGTGACTTTTTATCTCACAGTTCTGACTTTTACTCTCATATTTGCGTGATATCAACTCGCAATTGCGAGTTAAAAAGTCATAATTGTGAGATATAAACTCTTTTAATTGTGAGATATAAATTCTGAGAAATAAAGTCAGAATTGCGTGATATAAACTTGCAATTCTGAGAACATATCAGTCTTTAAAAAAAGTCCGAATTGTGAGTTTTTATCTTGCGATTGTGACTTCATATCTCGCAATTCTGACTTTATAACTCGCAACTGTGAGTTTATATCTCACAATTCTGTGAAAAAAAGTCCAAATTGTGAGATACAAAGTCGCAATAACCTTTTTTTTTTTTTTTTATTCAGTGGCGGAAACGGGCTTCCATCATTTAATCCATCTTCTAATAATGGCCAAAAATAAATTTTCTACACTTTTTGCAAAATCTGACAAAATTACATCTTGGGCAGAAGTGACATGCAATAAACTAGACTTTTGAAGAACTTCATAAGCGGCAAAAATGTTGGCCATGTTGAAAATTATTTAGTTATTGTAAGCATGTAAAATTATTACAAATCAGTCGAACAATGCAGTAAATGTAAATCAGTATACTTTATTATGTAGAGAATAATCTAACAGTTACCATAATTTAGTATAGCCAAAATATTAGTATTAACCTATTTCTAATAAGCACCTTGTAGTCTCTTGATGTTTAAACACAAGGCTTGTGATGTCAAATGAATGTAAAAAACTGTCAACCCTGTTCATTTTCTGAAAGAATAGTTTAAATATAGTTTAATCGTTATGTTAATATATTTATTGTTTTAGCTTATTTGCACAGTACAATTAATTTCACTTATATACAGTCTTTCTTTGATATTATTTAAAATTATTAAGAAATTTGCTTTAAAAATCTTGACAAAATAGATTGTTGTATAGAAGACCCCCACATAATGTTGCTCTGCTCCATGAGTATTTTGGTCTATTTGTACTAAGGTGAGGATATGTTGAGAAAATATCTGGAATCAGATAAAAACCGAAGAAGACTGGAGAAGAGGTCAGAGACTCACTGGAAAGGGTGAACTCCATCTCCCAGCTGGAGCACATGCAGCAGTTTGTTGTAGATTCTGACAGAGATGGTGAAGCACATGATGGCCAGGGAGAGCGTGGACACCACAGAGATGATGCTCAGCTGGAACAGCGACAGCAGCCCCACCACCAGCCCTGTGAGCACCATCCCCGTCCGCTCCATGTCCTTCCAGTAGATCAGGTCCATCACTGCATAGATCGAGAAAAAGAAAAAGGCTTGGGTTTAAAACCACAGATGGTTTCCTAAGAACTGTGGTGGACAACTGTGGGTGGTTTCCAGGGTGTTGCTTTGTGGCTGCTTAAATATTTAAAGTCTCTGACATCATTTTACTCCTTCGTGTTCTCAAAATACTCCAATGTACTCCTACAATGTCACTTAGATTCACAGTGGCATGCTTCTCCTCAACAAGCCACTTGATTTAAGATATTATTCATGTCTATATTACAAACGTGTGGGATTCATGTCAAAGTTTAATACTTTCGGATTGGGGTTTTGAGAGCACCTCTAATAGAATGGATGGGAAGCTTAATGGGATTTGCTCAAGTAGGACATGTTCTTGGACCAACAACCTTGTTGGACCTGAAACAACATTCAGATCAACCAATCAGATCTTAAGGTTAGGCTTAACTCTGGGGTTGTATCTCGAACAACATCCTTATCAACTTGTACCATTAAGGTGAAGGATAATGGAGAGCAATGAGTGGTTGATACAAACCAGAAACATGTCTTAGTTTAACAAATTATGTGGCACTATATTTAATCTTTGTCCACTGTTTCAGGGCATTGGTTCCAGAAGTATTTCCCCCATTCCTTTTTTTAAAAAGTCCCTTTTTGCTAAACAGTTATAAGCCATGAAACAAATACATTTTGATTTGAAGCAAAAACATATTGGAAATCTGACAAAACGGTGTGTAACACTGGAAATGGAAACAATTTAACAATGGAAAGAACTACAATACACTCTAAAAATGCTGGGTTGTTTCAACCCAATGTTGGGTCAAATATGGACTAACTCAACTGTTGGGTTAAATTTTGGTTACATTTTTAAATTAGCTTTTTAACCCAACAGTTGGGTTAGTCCATATTTGACCCAACATTGGGTTGAAACAACCCAGCATTTTTTAGAGTGTACAATGAAACACTGCAAATAACACAATAAAAATAAAAATAGGGAGACTCACTCTATTATGTCATTCACAATGCTTCATGGAAGTGGGCGGCCACTGAAGTGTTGTTCTGGCATTATTTGTTTAATTCAATTCTCTGATTGGTAGAGATTTGTCTGCAGAATTATGGGTAATGTAGTTTTTGACCAGTAACTCCACTGTTATACACGATTAAAATTTTTTTTGAAATTATGCAGGGTAATGACTTTAACGGATGCATATACCATCACTTAATAACCTTGTAGCTTACCGTCGGTCTGCCTTTAAGGGTTTAGAAGTTATAGTTACAAATCCATTCCCATATGGGGAAAATTAATGAAATTTGTACTTTTTGAACCAGACTGTTATAGAAATTATCTATAAGAGATTTTAGACAAACCTTTGAACAGAATCTTAAACCTTAAAGGGTTAGTTCACCCAAAAATGAAAATTAGGCTGCGTTTTACTCACCCCCGAGGCATCCTAGGTGTATATGACTTTCTTCTTTCAGACGAATCCAGTCGGAGTTATATTAAAAATTGTCTTTGATCTTTCAAGCTGTTTAATGCCACTCAGCGGGTGTTGCATTGCTTCAGTCCAAAAGAACTTAAATAAAAATCGCCCATCCATAAAAAAAGTGTCTCACACGGCTCCGGGGGGTGAACAAAGGCCTACTTTCAGACGAATCCAGTCGGAGTTATATTAAAAATTGTCTTTGATCTTTCAAGCTGTTTAATGCCACTCAGCGGGTGTTGCATTGCTTCAGTCCAAAAGAACTTAAATAAAAATCGCCCATCCATAAAAAAAGTGTCTCACACGGCTCCGGGGGGTGAACAAAGGCCTACTGCAGCGAATCGATGTGTTTTTGTAAGAAAAATAACCATATTTAAAACGTAATCAATTTAATCTAGCTTGCGCTCACTGTTGTACACGGAAGCAGCTCCGGGCGGATGAGCGCCGCTCAGAAGTGACGCATGCGGAAGCGCAGCGGAGAGATCAAAACAAAACAACGGTCAC
>NW_015506318.1:117526-131872 GCF_001515645.1 Sinocyclocheilus grahami | reverse complement strand
TTTTTGTAAGAAAAATATCCATATTCAAAACTTAATAATCCCTTTAATGTAGCTTGTGCTCACTGTTGTAAACTCACATGCGCCGGTGAGTCTCGTGAAAACCAACGTTTGTTTACAGGAGCAAAGGAAGCAAAGTTTCCTTACTTTAGCAAAGGAAAACCAGTCTCCTCTTGGCTTATATCGAAATCCTCCGACATTCTTCTTTACAAATCCTCGTTTTGTACTTCTAATTCTTGACAGTTGTTTTGTTTTGATCTCTCCCCTGTGTTTCCGCGTGTGTCACTTCTGAACGGCATCATTCCCCCGGAACTGCTTCTGTTTACAACAGTGCTAGATTCAAGTGATTATTACGTTTTGAATATGGATATTTTTCTTACAAAAACGCATCGATTCGCTACAGAAGGCCTTTGTTCACCCCCCGGAGCCGTGTGAGACGATTTATATTTAAGTTCTTTTGGACTGAAGCAATGCAACACCCGCTGAGTGTTTTGTACTTCTAATTCTTGACAGTTGTTTTGTTTTGATCTCTCCCCTGTGTTTCCGCGTGTGTCACTTCTGAACGGCATCATTCCCCCGGAACTGCTTCTGTTTACAACAGTGCTAGATTCAAGTGATTATTACGTTTTGAATATGGATATTTTTCTTACAAAAACGCATCGATTCGCTACAGAAGGCCTTTGTTCACCCCCCGGAGCCGTGTGAGACGATTTATATTTAAGTTCTTTTGGACTGAAGCAATGCAACACCCGCTGAGTGGTTGCAATTTTTAATAGAACTCCGACTGGATTCGTCTGAAAGAAGAAAGTCAGATACACCTAGGATGCGTCGGGGGTGAGTAAAACACAGCCTAATTTTCATTTTTGGGTGAACTAACCCTTTAAAGTATAAAGGTCACAGAAAAATAGAAAGCATTTGATAATAATGTAAAAAATAATTAATGAACAGATACTGTATAAGGCAGCAGATGAAGTGACAAGTGAGATAATCAGCTGTTTATTCTTGCATAACAATTGGCAAGATTAGATTAACAAGCTCCTCCCAAACCTTTGTTTAGAACTCTATTTTTTTAACAAACACTGAAACAGAATGTTACAATGAGGAATACTAATACAGTGATGCTTTCAAAGCATCACTGTAGATAAATGTAAAACAAAACTTCTAACGAAGGACAGAAACATTGAGGCTACAGTAAATGAGTCGGTGGATATAGGATGACAGAGAGACAAACTGCAAGGAGTCTTTTGGGCTGACCTCGGCTATTCTTAGGCCGTGTAAGAAGGAAGAGAAACTAAGAATTTAAAGTGGTCCCTTAAAGCACCTGCTGACAGCACTCAACCTGTATCCCATTGCCTATCAATAATCTCAGGGCTTCTGCACATAACTTAAACTCTCAGTAATGAGAACAGCTTTACTTCTCAAGCACAAGCACTTCTTTTTATTTGTATTCACTAGGAAAACATTCTGTAGCCTGTCTAAAGGGACTCGTATAAGCAAAGCAATAGCGTTCAGGCTAATACTGTGGCTAATCCATTCAGAATTACCGCAGCGCTAATGCCATTCATGTCTGTTGTGCGACTGAATGGTGGACCTAGCATCAGGTGGATGGACTATTTATAACCTAAACGTAATAGCCTCTAGCTTTAGACAAATCTGTCTATTGTTACGCCAGGTGGTTCAGCAGACGTATTTGACACAGTTAGCTTTAACAAGCTTGCTCAGCTCAGGCAATATAAACAAACGCAAAGCTAATGACATTCTAAACTAGTTTCTAAAAGAAACAAATTGTGTACTTTCAGATTGAATGAGAGTTACATAATTTTCAGTAGTTTTTCAGTAATGCTAGCAACAAAAGCATGATTATTTGTTGAATAATCTAGTCAGTCGGTCATTATCACTAAATTGCAACCTAGACAAAGAGATCAGAATCATCCTGAAGGGTTTTATTTTGCGGTAATGACTGACTATAGACTTATTCACCAAATAAATAAACTTGAAGAAAGATACCAGAGATACATGAAGTTATAAGAGATATATGAAAGTAGCACAGTTATGTAGGGTCTATAATTTAATATTTGACTAGCAAATGCTGCAATTAACCAATAAAGTAAATACAAACTGAGAATAACATCTACTGTAGAGGTGTATTATGAAGTTAAACTTCTACATGAACATAAAAATGTTCAGTTTTCATTCATTCTCCATCTCCCGCACAAAAACACATTGCCTCCTTTTATGAGATGCCACACACATCTCTCGCTTACGTAATCAAAAATAGTAAAAACAATAGACTGAACTCAAATGACAGCATAGGATTAAACGTCCAACTCTTTGCTATGTGGTTCAGACAGAAATAAAAGTTCACCTAACCCATGTCTCTGAGTGCTCTCAGCTCAGATAGTCATATTCTCAAAGCCCCAGTTTGTGGATTTCCTGCTCCCTCACCTTTACTGGTCATTTTGGAATCTTCATGGGCCGATCCCTCTCTCGCCTGTGTCTATGTCCCTGTGTCCCTGATCTTCTCTGAAAACCCCTCAAGCTGTTTTTGGCTGGGTCTGCTCTGTCAGCAGCCCCCCGGCCCAACAACCCAAAAATAAATCTGCACAATTGTGCCTGCCCCATTAAAGAAGACAGAGGCCGTTATACTGACAAATACACTCATTCACAAATACACTGTACAAACTGTACATCTACATGTGATCAGTTCAGACAAATTAATGATGTAATACCACTTTAAATCTAATATCTACACTTGATTTTAGTATAATATATATACTAGATTTGACTCATCCTACAACTACTGTTATAAAGAAGACAAATCATACTAACGCATACTAAAAATGTTCAAACACTGTTTAATCATTAAAATAATCATACTCATGCACCACCCTATACTCTGTTCAATATAATTCTTTACAGAATATTGCAGTTCTATTCTCACTTTCCTTTCTTCTTTTCAAATTGCACATTTTCATCGGCTTACTGGTTAAGTAACATCTACCACAGGAAGCTTCTCAGGTTATGGATTTCACAAGGCGTGTCTGTTTAAGGTGGTTCTAATGTTTATTCTAAATTTGGAAAAGATGTTATGCACAAAACAGTTGGACACAGGTTTTACATGCAAATATGTTTACACTACAAAAAGTCAAATTAAAAATCTAATGTGAAGGGATAGTTCATCCAAAAACGAGAACTCCAAAGCAGTATGAAGCCCATTTGAAACACCATTGACTTTCATTTTATGGAAAAAGAGGTCACACTTTATTTTAAGGTTCAATTCGCGCTATTAACAAACCATTAACTATGACTTTTGCCTCAATGAACTCCTAATTTGCTGCTTGTTAATAGTTAGTAAGGTAGTTGTTAAAGCTGCAGTTTGTAAGTTTTGCCTCTTTGTCGCCATCTCTGTTTGAAAACCTGCAATTGCAGCTGTGAGCGGAATTATCTTCCTTGCGTGGGTTGTGCTCCGGCTCGGCTCCAGCACGGATGAATCTAATGTTCTGACGAGTATGTGTGGCAGTCAGTCACCGCACCGGTGTGGATATTTACTGTACTTCGCAATCACTGATTCTAGCCTACATCTTGGAATATGACCCAAATAAGAATTTTCACCGGATATTGTCATCTGAACAAGTAAGTAACAAGTCTGCCACGTTTGTTCTGACCAACTGAGCAAAAAATGCATTACCATAAATCTCGCTACCAATGGTGATTAAATCTAAAGATCGGTTAGCTCATATCACATCAAACCATTCACATTATTATTATTGTTATACTTTATTCTCAAATGGTTAATGTTAACAACATCAGCATGGGTGACTATGAGTATAGTGTGTATTAGCGAGTAGATTTCAATTTCTGCACAGTCTAATCTAATTGTCATACTCTTCGAATGTCATATAAAGCAAATTATGCTCCCTTCGACCTGGTTTTCTTTAAAATACAAATCTTTGTAATACCATTCTATTTGTAATCAGAAGCACATTTAAAACTGGAATATAATTTAATTTCATTCACATGTGTTTCATAAACACATAATCCTTTATGGATTACAATCCTCCATCAAAATGATACATTTAATTATTCTGGCTGCTGTGAGAAAAGGCTATAAACGATCCGCCACCTGCAGGATCCTCACATGCGATAGCCTAGTAGACGGGACAACTTATTTATGTTTACAGACGTGACGTAATGACGCAGTGCATGCTCGAATTTCCCGCGAAAACCTACACGTACCACTCAAATTAGAAAACATTATTATAAACTGACCATTGTGAATCAGGCTAAAGTAAGGCGATAGCTTCGAACACTGGCTGGTTATGTACTTGCTCAAATATTGATTTTGCAGCTTTAAATTAAAAAGTATTAACTTGGAAGGTTTTGGAAGAATATTTGGAATGTGGAAAGATAACAGCATTTTCACTTTTGGATGAAATATCCTTTTAAGAAATGTTTTTTGATATGCTTTCCAATAAAGATACCTAAAAATCCTTGATACATTTAACTGAAAAGTATAATTTTTGTTTTCACATACTGTATCTTGAATACAAGTATTTTTTTGTGTCTTAAAGTTTTTTGTATGATCTACTTACTAATAAATTAATTCTATTTTAGGTAACACTTTATTTCGATAGTCCACTTTAAACATTCTATTAACAGTAAGTAACTTTGCAACTACATGTCAACTAGTAGTTAGTAGAGTATTAGTAGACTGTCTGCTTAATATCTTCTAACACTTTCTTTGTCAACTTATTCTACTGACCCTAAACCTACCCTAACAGTCTACTCTGAGAGTTAGTAGACATGTAGTTGCAAATTAATGATAATTAGTTGACATGTAGTTGACATGTAATTACAAAGTTACTTATAGTTAGTAGAATGTCTAAAGTGGACTATCGAAATAAAGTGTAACCCTATTTTATTATTGTTATTATTATTTTCCCTTCCCCCCATTGCTCCATGTTGCGTGCTTTCTGTGGAGAACAATGTATTTTAGTTTTTTTTAGCAAAAAATAAATAAATCAATAAACAATATTTTTGGCAGTGTACATGTAAGTGGTTTGTGAATGTACTTTGAGAATTAGTGAATAAATAGATCTATTGTGCACTTTTAACGTGTTATATGTTCTTAAAGTGCATCTGTTTCTGTTTCTACAGATTACTGTGATGTGTAATTGACTGTGAACATCTGTTGTTCTGGATGATGACAATTTCTGTATTGTGTTTACGTTACGTTTTGGACACAGAAGGCTCTTTACAGTCAATATTCTTCAGTGCACATGAGAATGCATTTTGCCACCGCCCTTCTAACCTCCACGCTGGAAGCACATGCCAACCATAATGGCTCTGAGCTGAATGGCACATACAGGGAGCATGACTCTGCTTTTACTGCTCTGTGTGCAATAATGAAGACAGACCGGCCAGGAATCCACTCAGTGGCATCAGCCCATTACAGTTCAGCCCCTGGAGTGTGTTACCATGGCGATGGAAAATGTATTCTCCAATAAAACACCAGCATTTGTCTTCACATGTGGGAAGCCTGTGCTTCTCGTGAACAAGAGAAACCATATCCCTGGGATCTGTTTTACATATTGACATATTGACTGATTAAGTGCTGTCAGAAACGACCAGGCTTTAAAGAATATGGCATTTATAGCAGTCTTGGCGAAACAGGGAGCAGATAATTGACTATAAAGATGGGAAGCGATGTTTAACCTGCTATCTGGATGCAAACTGTTGGCCCCTCTGTTAAGTTGAGAGTGGAGTAGCACTGCTTACAGAGCTGTTCTTCCTGAGTGTTTCGTCCTTTGGCAGGAGGCGTTGTGTGTGACTGCTCCACCATCTGCAGGGTGGCGGTGGTTTCCGTGGCAACAGAAGGGTTTGACCCATGAAGCTGTGGTACTGCAGACATAATTCACAATTAATCACCATGATACTATCTGGATGACACTGATTCTATGGTGAATGAACATTTTATTCAGTATATATATTTGCTTATACTATTGTAAATAATTTATGAATAATTTTATTTATAATTATTTTCATTATTTAATGTGATTATAGTAATCATTCTTTTTAACGAATTATCCATAATGGTATAAAAAATTTTTTTTTATAAAAAATGAAATACATATCTTCACACATGTAATTTTTTTAAATGATGTAAAAATATTTTAATGAATAAATTATATTTTATTTTTATTATAAAAATATATAATTCTAAAGGAGATTAAATTACATTTTTAAAAGTATTAAAAAGTAAAATACTTATATACACATTCTTTTGTAATTTGTCATTTTTATTTTAAAATAAAATACAATTTTATTAGTAATTATTTATTAATTAAAACAAAAAATTTACATTTACAGTTTGTGATTTATTTATTTTGTGTATATTGACACACATAAACACACATTATTTAAAGATGCAATTTTATTAATTATGTAAAATTTGTATTAATAAATAATTAACAATAACATTTTATTTTAAAATAAATAATTCTACATATACAATCAATAGATTAATAATCAACATTTAAAAAAAATATGTATACTTGCCAAATCAGAAAGCCTGCTTTAGATTCCATCATTCAGGGTGTTGTTAGTAGTTACTACAGACTTCCTATGTGGTTGTTCAGGTATTTTAGTGCATTGCTATGCTTTTCATTTAGGTTTTCTGGGTGGTTTCTTACTGGCCAAAGACTAAAGTCTCTACGATTTTCTGGCCAGATCAGGTCCCTTTAATTCAAGTCAGTGTCTGCTTTGAACCTAGCTATTTTAAAATGCATCATGCACACATGCGAACACACACATTTGTTTACATTTTGTATGCATAAGCACCTGTTATTTGCTCATCTTGATGACTGCATGTTAAGTTGTATGTTTGGATGCCTGAGATCTCCTCCGTTGCTTCCCATGTCCTTGTGTCTTTATCCTGAAACTCCTCCACCCTGTGAGTCTGTGGATCTAGAGTCCACTGCAGGCTCTCCTCCTCCGTGTCTCCCTCCCCTTCTACAGTCAAGAAGGCATGAGGGTCCCAATCCACAGCAGGGGAGTCCGGAGGTCCCTGGGTCTCCAGAGTGTCCATGCGGAGCAGTGAACCGCGGCCGCCCCTCCCGCCAGTCCTGCGGCGCCCCGAGTCTCTCCGCGATGAGCCGTCGCTCTCGGAGAAGGCAATGTAGGAGAAGGTGAGCTCAAAGGAGTTCTGACGTGGTGTGCCCCACACGGAAGAGCTGCTGAGACATGCGTCATCATCCTCCAGGCCTTCATCGTCGTCAGACCATTCCCTGGCCGTCTGCAGTTCTGGGAAGTCGGACTCCTCATTTCCACCTAAGGAAAAATCTTTTATGATTAGGGCTATGCAGATGATGGCTCTTTAAGGGACAGTTCACCCATAAATGAAAATTACCCCATGATTTACTCACCCTCAAGCCATCATCCTAGGTGTACATGACTTTCATCTTTCAGATGAACACAATCTGAGTTATTTTTAAAAATGTCCTGGCTCTTCCAAGCTTTATAATGGCAGTGAATGGGTGTTGAGATTTTGAAATCCAAAGAAGTGCATCCATCCATCATAAAAAGTGCAATTTGTAAAGAAAAATGTCAGAGGATTTTGATATAAGCCAAGAGGAGACTGGTTTTCCTTTGCATGTAAACAAAACTTAGTTCTCACGTGACTAGCATATTCTCACCGGAGCTTACGCTATGCCTACGTCATCCACTGGAACGCCACTCTCTCGTGAACACTTGTACAGCAGTTAGCGGAAGCTAGACATTACGGTTTATAAGGTTGGAAATATGGTTATTTTCCTTGCACAAATGCATCGATTCGCTTCAGGAGGCCTTTACTAACCCCCCAGAGCCATGTGGAAAACTTTTTATGATGGATGGACGCACTTTATTGGACTTCAAAATATCAACACCCATTCACTGCCATTATAAAGCTTGGAAGAGCATGGGCATTTTTTTATATAACTATGATTATATTCATCTGAAAAAATAAAGTCATATACACATAGGTTGGCTTGAGGGTGAGTAAATCATGGGGTAATTTTCATTTTGGGTGAACTATCCCTTTAAGGGGCTATAACAGATGTGGATATCAGGAAAACATGCAAATATAACTGAAGCACTCATATATTTGAATGTGTGTAAATATACTGTATATGAAAATATTACCATCTGAGCAGGGAGGCGTGGAGTCAGGTGTTGAGCTCACTGTTCCGAATTCCTCTGAAGTGAGAGAGCAATAAATGATCCTCAAATTAAGGGAATCACTTGAAATTTTACTGTCCTAGTGTTTATTATTATTATTATTCCTAATATATTTCCATTAACTGGTCAGCAAAGAACACAGCAAGAATTCTGCAGCAATTTTAAGTAAAATGTGGAAATTGTCCAGCGATGTGTCTATTTTCATCATGATCTGTTCAATACAGATGCGTATAAAAATTCAGCTTGTAAAGTTTATATGAAACTAATTCTACACGGCATAAAATATGTTAAAGGAATAGTTCACACAAAAAGAATACAAAATTGCTGAAAATTGACTAACTCTCAGGTCATCCAAGATGTAGATGATTTGTTGTTTCTTCATCAGAACAGATTTGGAGAAATGTAGCATTACATCACTTGCTCATCAACAGATCCTCTACAGTGAATGGGTGCCGTCAGAATGAGAGTCCAAACAGCTGATAAAAACATCACAATAATTCACAAGTTATCCACATAACTTTAATCCATCCATTAACGTCTTGTGAAGTGAAAAGATGCATGTTTGTAAGAAATTATGACGGCACCCATTCACTGCCATTCACTGTGTATATTATACTAGTTGCACTGGTGAATTATTCTTTTTTTTTTAATAATACATTTGAAATAATTTAATTAGGATTTTTTTTTTAATACAAAAAATAGCGTAAAAATTTATTGCACAAAATAAGCTACATAAATTAACATAATGAATATGAAATTATGGCTATGCAAATTGGAAATGCTGATTAAAATTATAGTATTATAGTGCTGTTCTGTGGAGTATAAATTCAGCAACATAGACTTTTATGTCTCATGTGTGTGTGTGTGTGTGTGTGTGTGTGTGTGTGTGTGTAAAATGTCTGTCTCTCTATAAGGCTTAATTTAAAAGTCTAATGAGGCTTTTGTTTGTGTCCACTGCCTTCAGCAGAGCCAAAGCCTCATGGGTTGTGAGGTACTCTAGCAAATGAGAAATGCTCACGTGGTCTATCAGCTACTGTACATCACGATGTAGAACGAGTGCAGCAGCACACACAGGTTCACATACAGACAAATTAATACAAATCAAACTACAATTAAAGACATATATATTTTGATATAATGTGTATCGCTATAGTTTTTTTATATATTTTTGTTTTCAATAATTTCAATGTTATTTAGTATTATGTAATAACGATATTATTAAAAAATTTATTTAAATATTTAAAAATAAAGGTTTATTTTAAAGCAGCAATAATTCATTTTTCATAGCTGTGGAGACTAGGGCTAGTTGTCACATGCTCCAATTACACAACTGTGTGTTTTCTTTAGTAGTGGCTTTGTATGTTGGTTTCAAGCCCCAAAACTTAAATAGAATTTTGTTTTCTGAATTTTATCAAAAAGTGAACCCAATAAAAAAAATCATAAAACACACTGACATAGGTTGCATCAGGCAAACTTTTTTGTTGTTTTAATTGTTTTATGGTTTAAATTTAGCTGAAAATGTAATTGAAGTTACCCTGTATAGTGCAACAATTTGCCTTTCTCATACAATGTGTGCTCGGTGTGTCTTTTTCTGGCGAATAATGATTTAATAGCTTTCAATGTAGTCAAGACTTTCAAATATGTCTTGACAATAAAGCAAAAACAGCTGAGTAATTCATTGTAAATATCAAAAAAATCATTTGACACTATTTTAAATATAAAAAGATAGTATGTGATTATGTTCTTTATCTCTTCGGTAAGCATTCGATGAAAAGAACCAGTTTGTGTCAGAGTAACTTGATGAATGGAACAGACAAGGCCGAAGCCTGGCACGAGCTTAGCGTTTCCGGGAGCGTTTTATCGAAACCTAACAGAACCACCGACCGGGCGGGTCACGTGAAGTGCGGCCTTTAAAGCCTGCAAAGATTCACGCCTCTCAAGATGGGCTTGTCCAATGAGGAAGTCCGGAATCTCAAGTGGGAGTTCTGAGATACTGGGGCATTTTTATGGCCCTTTGTTTGAAAGCATGGTAATTTGCATATGAAACTTGTATAACAATTATTAAAGACTCTTAGAACACTAATATGTTGCGTAGGTGTAAACATACGATATACACTCTCAATTAGATCATCCGAATACGAATTCATAGATACTAAACATGGTAGAGTTATATATATGTAAGCTAACAGGAGTGTGTTTCGATTATAAGCCTGCATAACAGTATACAATTTCAAAGACAAAATACACGATGACAATAATATACCCAATGACCTGAAGGATCATGTGTGTTCATTCAAAGAAAGGTTTTCCTATTAATTAATTAGCAAAGAAAAGTCCTTCCCTTGTGGATTTTCCCTATGGGCAAGGAAGCGATTTTCTTCACCTAAATTCCAGGAGGTCGTAAATGTATCGGGTGTCAGGGTTACCATGGAACCAGGGGCCTGTTCAGCTTCCTGGGGTGTTACAGAGTATTTGTTAAATCTAGCTAACAAAATATGTATTGTGTGTTTGAGTGGTCCAGACGCTACAGCTTTCACTGGAGTGGTACTTTTTCAAAAGGTACACTTTTGCACATTTACACTTTAGATAAGGTACCAATATAGAGTCTTTACAGGTACAAAGGTTTACCTTTTGAAAAGGTACTGCCCCAGTGACAGATTTTGTACCTTTTTTTAATACTTTATTCATGTAATTGTGAAATTGTAGCTTACAGTCAAGTAAACATTATTATATAAAAAGTGTAAGGGTAACATAGCCTACAAACACAAAAAAAAGGGAATCTCTGAACAAGTCAGTGTGTCTGTTATGTAATCGTAGTTACGCTGGTTTTGAATGTCAGGGTCGTGAAATGCCCTCGCTAACTTTAATCACCCATTGTGTATAAATGGCTCAAATCCAAACGTCACACACCTACGTTGCTTAAATACAGGTAATCTGCAAGCCTTCCAAGAACTGGGCCTTCCTAAGGAGGACAATTCCTACTATTCATAAAGACAGTTACCTTAAGAGACATGCTAACTGGCTATTTAACAATTCAGACTACCATTTTACTCTTTCAAAAAAAGCATAGTAGTGAAACACAATGTTTACTTAGCAGTGAATTAGGAGTTTGTGTGACAACATTTGGTTCTTACTGGCGATTAGGCAGTTGGAAGAACAAAATGATAAAAACTATTGCTGGACAACGATTAATCGCGATTAATTGCATCCAAAATAAAGGTTTGAGTGTACATATATGTGTGTGTACTGTGTATATTTGAAGACACACATATACAGTATCTATTTAGAAAATATTTACATGTATGAATATATTTATATTTATATTCATATAATTTATATTATATATTTAATATATAAACATTACATATTTTTCTAAATATATGCATGCATACGTGTATATTTATTAAAGCAATAAGCCCTAAGAAGCCGTGGTTTACAGTGATTTTATAACAGCTGGGGCGTTGTTACCCCCTTATACAGTGCAGTAAGACAAAATATATATATATTTTTATTAAAGATGACTAATAACAGTGATGCTTTCCATACCACTACACTAGCTAAATAATAATAATAATAATAATAATAATAACAGTAAAACAAATAAATAAATAAAAACTTTATATACACATACGAAAAAAAAAATATTAAGAGGCCACTTGGACATTCTCAGTTTCTCTAGATTTAGTAGGGTTTAGTTTGAGTAAAATGTTAATATTTGTTTTATTCTATAAAGGTCTGATAACATTTCTTCCAAATTCCAAATAAAAATATGATCATTTAGAGTTTGCTTGTGTTTTCATTTGTTGTGATTGAAAAGCAGGGTTATTCCACAAAATATTGATTTCTTAACTCTTCTGAAGTTAAAAAAGTGGTATTGTGTTGTCTAAAAATGAGTAATCTTTTTTGTCATTTTGACCAAATGTAAATGTATGTTCTAAATGACAACATTTTTATTTAAAATCTGGAGGAAATTTGGAAGAAAATGGGAGAAAAGCGCAACATACCATTTCTTCTGAAGGGACTAGCGATCTACTAAGATTTTTTTCAATGCTAATCATATCAATAATTTAATAATAATGTAATTCCATTACAACTTGATCTTTGTTCTTAAGTATTAAAACATTTACATTTAAGCTTTTAAATCAATTTTAAAAAGTGTTACAACAGTGGTTATCATCTCAAAATGCAGAATTTGTCCAAGACAAGTCCAATATAATGAATCACAAACTGGGGTCCATGGAACAAAAGGTCAAAGAAAGAGTGTAAAAACTGTAAAAATAAATTAATAATGATAATAATAAATAAGTTATTCATTCAGCTTTCTAAGCCCTTCATTTTTAAATACTTTTGTTCTATTGAACAATAAGATTTCATATTATATTTTACACACATTTAGAACTATTTTTCACAGTGTAAATAAATGTATACTGCGTCTTTCACCGTATAAATGAGCCTTTCTATATACAACATACCAAAAAAATAAAAAAACTTCTGATGTAATGTATTAATCGGAAGTAATGGAAATAACAAGCGTTCCTCAAGTAGGTTGGTTACTGAGCAGGCCTCATGTCACTGTGCTTGACCCTGTTATATGATTGTCTGATCAGGCTGTGTGACGGTGGATGAGGATGTAGACCAGGTCAAAGACGGCATCAGAGATGGCTTCCTCAACATAGACCGCCACATGCACACCCTGGCCCACAACGAAACCTGGGACCACAGCGGGTCGACAGCAACCGCTGTCATGATGTCTCCACGAAACATCTACTTCATCAACTGCGGCGATTCACGGACCTTCCTTTGCCGCGACGGCCAGGTGGTCTTCCACACAGAGGACCACAAACCTATCAACCCACGTGAGAAAGAGCGTATCCAGAATGCTGGCGGCTCCGTCACTCTGCAGCGCATCAACGGCTCGCTGGCCGTGTCCCGCGCCCTTGGTGACTTCGACTTTAAGGAGGTGGAATGGAGGACTCAGACCGAACAGCTGGTGTCTCCTGAACCGGAGGTGTACGAGCTAGAGCGAAGCCCAGAAGATGAGTTCCTGGTGGTGGCGTGTGATGGCGTCTGGGACGCCATCGGGAATGAGGAGCTTTGTGCATTTGTGCGCAACCGTCTGCAGGTCTGTGATGATCTGAGGGAGATCTGCTCACAGGTCATTGACCTCTGCCTTTATAAGGTTGGTAACAGCAGTGAGAGGATCCCATTGGCCATATGAATAAAGGGATAGTTCACCCAAAAATTCTGTCATTAATTACTCACCGTCATGTTGTTTCAAACCCGTAATACCTTCTTTCATCTTCGGAACACAATTTAAGATATTTTTTATGAAAAAACATGACAGTACCATGACGCAAGCATGTGGCAGCGCCGGTGCTGACCCAGATCTGGCGTGATGACGTTTCTGAAAAGGCACAACATAAATTAATATGCATTTATTTGGCATATGTTAAGTTATTCAGTCATTTAAACTGAACTATTGGGAAAAGATTAGATGTAGAAGTATTTCTTATCCTGTGGCTCCTAACATTAGTATCATTAACTAAAACTATTAAGATTGTTTTCAGTAACTGAAATAAAAATGAAATGGAATATAAAGATTAGATGAAAAAGTAGAAAAATGAAACAAATGTTCAGTACAGTCATCTAAACTTAAAACTAAAACTATTATAATTATTACTATGACACTATTATACTTTGTTTTCTTTAAAGGGGTCATATGATGCGATTTCAATTTTTCCTTTCTCTTTGGAGTGTTACAAGCTCTTGGTGCATAAAGAAGATCTGTAAAGTTGCAAAGACTAAAGTCTCAAATCCAAAGAGATATTCTTTATAAAAGTTCAGAGTCAACCACACCTACACCTGAATAGAATAGCGAAACTACTTTGTTTGGTCTTCCAAAAGAGGACGATATCTGCTTCGTCATGCCTGGAGCTGATCCGTGCTGGTTGCTGAGGAAATACTACAACTTTGCGCTGTGGATCGCCGGATCGGCTTTCACCGTGGACGAAGCGGAGTCCAGCCACGGGTCGTCAGATGTGGTTGCTGCAAGCCCACTGGACGCTCCTTTGCCGCCTCTGCTCACTCAGCCCGCCGGCCGTTCCTCACTTTATCCCCCGGCCTCTGCTCACT
>NW_015506318.1:116979-117194 GCF_001515645.1 Sinocyclocheilus grahami | reverse complement strand
TGTGCCCACTGGATGCAACAAATGCCTCGTTTATAATGGGTTTTCATGTTTTTGAATCATCGCTCCGGCCTGACAGGGCATCATCACCGTATGGTAGGTGCGTAACATTTCCGTCACACGCTTTTTGGCCAATCATAATGCACTGAATAGCTGGCCAATCAGAGTACACCTCGCTTTTTCAGACCGATGAGCTTTGTAAAAATCGACGCGTTTCA
>NW_015506318.1:116069-116910 GCF_001515645.1 Sinocyclocheilus grahami | reverse complement strand
CCTTAAACCGCATAAACACATTTCATTACACCAAATACACAAAATAATGTTCTTTTTAGCAGCATCATATGACCCCTTTAATATAAATATAGCTGAAATTATATAAAATATAAATATTAATTGAAAAACTGTTGCCTTGGAATCTTACATAAGCTGGAGTACTAAAATTACCAACTGAAATAAAAATGAAATGAAATATAAAGATTAGATGAAAAAGTTGAAAAATAAAACAAATGTTCAGTACAGTCATCTAAACTTAAAACTAAAACTATTATAGTTATTACTATGATACTATTATACTTTGTTTTCTTTAATAGAAATATAGCTGAAATTATATAAAATATAAATATTAATTGAAAAACTGTTGCCTTGGAATCTTACTGAAATACATAAGCTGGAGTACAAAAATTACCAACTGAAATAAAAATGAATTGAAATGAATTAAATGTGCTAAATAAAATTATGAATACAAATAAACTAAACAGAATTAAAAAAACTAATAAAAATGGCAAAAAATTGTCTATTCTGTTTCGTTTGATGCTAAATATTTAGTACTTATTTCTACAGATTACAAAGTCTAGACACATTTTCCACTATTTTTGCCATAGAAGAACTTTTTTGTCTAAATGGTTCCATAAAGAACCTTTAACATCTGAAGAACCTTTCTGTTTGACAAAAGGTTCTTTGTGGCGAAAGAAGGTTCTTCAGATTACAAAAAGGTAAGAAAGAGATGGTTCTTTAAAGAACCTTTGACTGAATGGTTCTTTGTGGAACCAAAAATGGTTCTTCTATGGCATCGCTTGAAGAACCTTTTGAAGCACCTTTATTTTTAAGAGTGTAC
>NW_015506318.1:83513-97687 GCF_001515645.1 Sinocyclocheilus grahami | reverse complement strand
TTGTTTGTCATTTCTCCGATCACAAATGCAGACATGGCTTTATGTTTACGCGGCGCGATGCAACGCAACGCGTAAAAAGACAGTATAAGTCATTATAATCCGTAATTATGTGCCCACTGGATGCAACAAATGCCTCGTTTATAATGGGTTTTCATGTTTTTGAATCATCGCTCCGGTCGGACAGGGCATCATCACAGTATGGTAGGGGCGTAACATTTCCGTCACACGCTTTTTGGCCAATCATAATGCACTGAATAGCTGGCCAATCAGAGTACACCTCGCTTTTTCAGACCGATGAGCTTTGTAAAAATCGACGCGTTTCAGAAAGGCGGGGCATAGAGGAGAAACAATAATGCACACTATGTGGAAAATAATGTGTTTTTTTAACCTTAAACCGCATAAACACATTTCATTACACCAAATACACAAAATAATGTTCTTTTTAGCAGCATCATATGACCCCTTTAATATAAATATAGCTGAAATTATATAAAATATAAATATTAATTGAAAAACTGTTGCCTTGGAATCTTACATAAGCTGGAGTACTAAAATTACCAACTGAAATAAAAATGAAATGAAATATAAAGATTAGATGAAAAAGTTGAAAAATAAAACAAATGTTCAGTACAGTCATCTAAACTTAAAACTAAAACTATTATAGTTATTACTATGATACTATTATACTTTGTTTTCTTTAATAGAAATATAGCTGAAATTATATAAAATATAAATATTAATTGAAAAACTGTTGCCTTGGAATCTTACTGAAATACATAAGCTGGAGTACAAAAATTACCAACTGAAATAAAAATGAATTGAAATGAATTAAATGTGCTAAATAAAATTATGAATACAAATAAACTAAACAGAATTAAAAAAACTAATAAAAATGGCAAAAAATTGTCTATTCTGTTTCGTTTGATGCTAAATATTTAGTACTTATTTCTACAGATTACAAAGTCTAGACACATTTTCCACTATTTTTGCCATAGAAGAACTTTTTTGTCTAAATGGTTCCATAAAGAACCTTTAACATCTGAAGAACCTTTCTGTTTGACAAAAGGTTCTTTGTGGCGAAAGAAGGTTCTTCAGATTACAAAAAGGTAAGAAAGAGATGGTTCTTTAAAGAACCTTTGACTGAATGGTTCTTTGTGGAACCAAAAATGGTTCTTCTATGGCATCGCTTGAAGAACCTTTTGAAGCACCTTTATTTTTAAGAGTGTACCCCTAAATGTCTCTTAAAAGCAAACAATCTGTGGTTAATTGCTTTAAATGGTTCTTCTTGTCTAAGTGTGCAATTCTTGGTAAGAATAAACTTTAAAATAAATGTACGTAATGCTGATTAAAAAAAAAAGTCAGGCACTAAACAGTAAATAGCTTCTAAAACTGAGTGTCAATTTTTTTTCTCACTGTATGAGAATCATTGCATCAATATGCTTTCATTTATTGCTAGTCATTAGCCCATGACCGGCAAGACAATAACTCAAGTCTGATGCAAAGTCGATATTGAATTGCCAGTAACTCCGTCACCTTCTAAAATATTAAGCAAGTTTAGGAATGCCTTGTTACGTAAAATGATTAGGCATCTTGGTTATGTAATATTATATAATGATATTTCCCTGCCACATGTTGAGGTGAGGAAGATAATAGAATCACCTTGACCCGTTCTATGTAGATACTGCTATATAATAGGAGAGAGCGAGAGGAGATTACAAGATAGATTCAGACTGCAGGTTAAGAGATATCCAGAGTTACAACCAGCTACTCGACCAGGCCAAGAGCTCCTTTGGTTTATAACTGGCATTAGCTACCTATGAGCATACTTAATCTTAATTCATGAGCTCAATATATTTATGTATTAGCATTTTCTAGTATTATTTAAGTACACTGACCTACTCGAATTTGTTTAGTTGATTTTTGTGAGCAGGATTTTAAATTCTTACCTCGCAGGGAAGTTTAGACAACATCAGCATTATCATTATCTGCTTCGACGGCGCCCCCAAGGTGACCCCAGAGGCACTGCAACAGGAGGCAGAGTTAGAGCACATCATTGAGCAAAAAGTGGCAGGTAATTTCACCAATTCATTCGATATAAAATAAGATGCAATTTAAACACTATATTAGATAAAATAGCTCTATAAATGTCAGATTTTGTATATTTTTTTTCCTTTTATGTTACTCAGAGATCATTAACGTGATCAGATCTAGAGACCAGGAACCTGACCTGCTCTATGTGATGAAATTCCTGGCGTCTGAAGATATTCCCGGCCTCCCACCAAGTGGAGGAATCTCATGCAAGTAAGTGATACTGTGGACACTATGTATATAAGTGACTAACATTCAGATATGTTCTCTCAATGTCTGGTTTGTTTGTCTGCAGGAAAGATTGCATAATTGGCGCATATCAGAAATATGCAGCAGCCTTTAGATCTCTTGAGCTGATGGTATGTATGAACACATGTTAAAAAGCCATACTTTATGAATTAATCAACATTTTATTTGATTTTAATATGATTTTTAATGTGTCTTTAAATATAAAGTGCTAAAGTTCATTTTACAAATAACAATTCTCCATTATTTTGTCATTATTTAAGGATATTGGCGGCTCTGATGAGTCCACCTAGTGGCCTTTATGTTGGAGATGGAATCGAGCCTTGAATCTCTGTAGATGTAATAATCAATGTGAGGAGGACATTTGTGCCACCTGCTTTACAGAGGTCAAATTGTTTAGCCAAACTATTTCTTTTTTAAATCAATGTTGTGTATTGTAAACATACAAACAGAAATAACAGGAAGAGGATGATTTATCATTTGCTTTCATGAAGGTAAAGCATTTAACACTGACGCTATGTAAAGCGTTTTATGGAAGACAGAAAGTTTTTACTTTACTTAAAGGTGAAGTGTGGAACTGATGTGTCACCAAATGGAATTGCAAGTGTTTTTGATTAAGGATTTCAAGGGCACATGAAAATTTCTCATTTACAATAAACACTCACATTTAAAAAAATGTGCCACAGAGCTGAAGTTTTTAGCAAAAATGTATTAAATTAAATTAATACTTGATTGTCTATCCACTTGCATGGGATAAAAGAAAGCAAGCCCACTGAATTACACAAAATTGCACACATCACCTTTAAATAACTGTACTTTGTTAGCTTTTTAAGTAACACTTTTCTAAATGTATTTAAATAAATAATTATATGTAATATTACAGTTATAGGTTGTTTCATGACTGTCTTCACGAATTACCCAAGATTTACTTATTTAAGACTCAATGTATAATTTGCATAAGTGTATTATACATGTACTTTACTTAAAGGTGAAGTGTGGAACTGATGTGTCACCAAATGGAATTGCAAGTGTTTTTGATTAAGGATTTCAAGGGCACATGAAAATTTCTCATTTACAATAAACACTCACATTTAAAAAAATGTGCCACAGAGCTGAAGTTTTTAGCAAAAATGTATTAAATTAAATTAATACTTGATTGTCTATCCACTTGCATTACCCAAGATTTACTTATTTAAGACTCAATGTATAATTTGCATAAGTGTATTATAAATGTTTCTTTTATTTGATTATAGATGTTAAGCTCTCTTTACCTACAGAGAGCTTAGATTTATATAACCAAACTTGCACAATATATTAAAACTAACATCTGTAAAACTTGATAAAGGGTACTTGAACTATAAATTAACTTCTCTCTCTCTCTCTCTCTCTCTCTCTCTCTCGCCTCTCTCTTTTTGCTAGAGTAAACATATCAGTTTATCTCATTATAAATAACATGATAAACCCCTGTTTTGTATAAAAGCACTCAATGTCTCTGTCATTTTTATGAGTCTAAATTGTTATGAAATCATACATGAAGAGCTCAGAAGTTGTGTTTTACAGTATATGTTCATTAGTGATGAGTACGGTGGCCGAGAGAGCTCAACGTGCTGCAAATAGAAAAAACACCTGCAGCAGACTCAACCACTAGGCAGGTGATTTATCTACATGCATGTTGCACCTTACATCAGGAATTCTGATCTAGGATCAGATTTGTACAGTGGCCGAGAGAGCTCAATGCGCTGCAAATAGAAAAAACACCTGCAAATTAAAAACAACTTCATCAATTTGACAACACACGCACTGCAAATGCTCACAACACAACCAAATAAAGAAACACACTGCAAATAGCCAAAAAACACCTGCAAATTAAGAAAACAACTTCATCAATTTGACAACACACGCACTGCAAATGCTCACAACACAACCTAATAAAGAAACGTGCTGCAAATAGAAAAAAGCACCTGCAAATTAACAAAACAACTTTGACAACACACGCGCTGCAAATGCTGATAAACCCCTGTTTTGTATAAAAGCACTCAATGTCTCTGTCATTTTTATGAGTCTAAATTGTTATGAAATCATACATGAAGAGCTCAGAAGTTGTGTTTTACAGTATATGTTCATTAATGATGAGTACGGTGGCCGAGAGAGCTCAACGTGCTGCAAATAGAAAAAACACCTGCAAATTAAGAAAACAACTTAATCAATTTGACAACACACGCACTGCAAATGCTCACAACACAACCCAATAAAGAAACGTGCTGCAAATAGAAAAAAGCACCTGCAAATTAAGAAAACAACTTTGACAACACACGCGCTGCAAATGCTCGGGCGGATCTAGCAAATAATTTTTAGGGTGGCAAAGGGGTGGCATGGGGTCTATGGGGGGTGGCAACACCAAAGCAAGCCCCCATGCATAGTTTCATCTATACTGTTTAAAATGAAAAATAAATAACATTTCAATATCCATTATGGCACCAAGTCAATATACAATATAAAAAACTTAAACAGGTTATAAATGTTTCTGAGCTTGTATCACTAAAGAAGACATGCGGTACTATTAAAGTTACATAGGCTACTTAGATGGTATAAATCACGTTTTAGTGCAAGTTTAAGAGCAACGGAAACTTTTGAATTGCCTAACATTAGGAAGAAATACAATGATATCAAAACACTGAAACTGGATCAGTTTTGAAAACAATGTTTGATTTTCTGTTATTAACAGAGGTGGGAATATCTGTAATCACGCAGAACAAACTCTATCAACCATATACTCTAACAACACCGCAGCAACTGCATAGCAAGAGCCTAGCAACCACCCAGAATATCCTAGCAACCAACTATAGCAACACTTTAGCAAACATCTAGAACAGCTAACTGACCAAACCATTTACGTTTAAAAAAAAAAAAGTGAAAAAAAAAGTGACATGACATGTGGCCAAGTACGGTGACCCATACTCGGAATTAGTGCTCTGCATTTATCCCATCCAAAGTGCACACACACACCGTGAACACACCCAGAGCAGCAGCACCCGGGGAGCAGTTGGGGGTTCGGTGCCTTGCTCAATACCTACCTCAGTCGTGGTAGTGAAGGTGGGAGAGAGCGCTGTCCATTCACTCCCCCCACCTAATGCCTCACATCTCTTGCAAAACGAAGCACTGCATTCAAAATATCACAAACACGTCTCAAAAGCAAACATTTGCAAACACCTTTGCCATAATATTAATTCATTGTTAGATTTGTGTGTGTTATAAAGAATTGTGTGTTGTGTTTTGCAAAAAGTGTTTTATGAAATTGAAAACTGAGTCAAAGGCTGAGAATTAGTGTATGGTTTTGCAGATTTGGTGTGTGGTTCTGGTGTTTTGTGTCAGGTTTCAGAAATTGTGTGACAAGTAAAGATTTTGTGTGTAAGCAGTTGAAAAAACTGTAAATCTTACACACAATTCAAATACACAGATGACTTTCCTGCCACTGACACTGAGATCAATAACACTGTAACAAAAAACTTTTTTTTGCAGCTCAATGTACAATGCAGCAATGAACTTTTGGGGAAAAAAAATAGATTTCATTTTACTACTGCCTGCCCAGAGGACACTGAGATCAATAACACTGTAACAAAAAACTTTTTTTTGCAGCTCAATGTACAATGCAGCAATGAACTTTTGGGAAAAAAAATAGATTTCATTTTACTACTGTAAAGTAATCTTGTAGTAAATGAAAAGCATGAAAAGTTCAAATACCAAAGAATTGTATGAACTTGGTATGCATCACAATACAGTACAGTAAAAGTTTCTTGGTCTCCTGACACATGACTAGCTATATCTCTAGGCAGTCATTTCTCAGTTCTGCAAAAATGCAGTACATATAAAAAATGGTTACAAATTAAATTTGGCAGTCAGTCTGAGAAGGAGATGAGGAAGAGTACATGTAAGAAGTGGAGGATGTGGAGCAATAGGATGAGGAGAGAAAGAGTTAGGTTTAGAGAGTGTTATCAAGGCTGGTTCTGTCAGACCAGAGGGTTTTTTTCTATTTGTCTAGCAAAAAAAGACAACATTACTTGTGATGTGGACAAAGTCATCAGGCCGGACTCAAGCACAAAGACATGATGCTGAGACAGAATGACTCTCTCATTGACCCTGATTTTACAATTGCATAACTTACAGTATTTGAGTGTACTGTAACATGCTATTCATTTAGTTTTATTTGACCTTTATGGCCTTTGCAGTTGGACTGCAGTATTTTTGCAGCATCCAAGTGCTGAATACATACAAACATTTGCAGTGCGTTTGCATTGTGAGAATTTGCAGCACCTGCTGTCAAACTGATAAAGATGTTTTCTTGATTTAGGTGCTTTTTCTGTTTGCATGTGTTTTCTGAAGTTGCAGCACATTGAGCTCTCTCGGCCACCGTAGATGAGTGGATGAATTGTCCAAATACTTTTTGTGTGCATTGTATCCTGTCAACAGTTTACAGAAATGCATGCTTTTCTGAAAAGGCACAACATAAGTTAATATGCATTTATATAGTATATGTTAAGTTATTCAATCATTTATACTGACCAATTGGAAAAAGATTAGATCCTGTGGCTCCTAACATTAGTATTACAGATTTCATATCTGTTATAGCCCTCTGAGCAACAGAAATTCATGAAGCTTATGTTTCTTCAGAATATTTCATTCTCTACAAAGGCTCGAGAAGTTTGGACACACAAATTTGCACACAATTTATATTAGTCATAATGGGCCAAAATAAAATGGTAACACTTTACAATACAGGTGCACAAATATGAATTAATCCATGCTTAACTATATGCACAGATAATCACAAGTTAATGTTTAACTCATGAAGAAACAAACCATTTATTAATGATTACTACATCAACAACTAATGAACATTCTATATGATTCATAGATAAAGTAATAAATAAATTGTTATTAGTTAAATGTGTCATAACGTGTTAGTCCCCTAAGAAATGGCTGGACTTGGGAACGGGAGCCCTCTCTGGGCTGGACTTGGGAACAGGGGCCCTCTCTGGGCTGGACGTGGGAACAGGAGCCGTCTCTGGGCTTCACTTGGGGACTGGAGCCGATACTGGAGCAGACTCATGGGCTGGAGCCAACACTGGAGCAAACTCAGGGGCTGGAGACGATACTGGAGCGAACTCAGGGGCTGGAGCCAACAGTCTTTTTCTCTGAATTCTCCTCCTTTGAGCAGAGGTGAAGGAGACAGCTGCTGTCAGCGGAGGGCTTGGGAGTGAATTGACCAGCGGGCTCGACAATGGAACGGCCAGCGGGCTTGACAGCAGACTTCAAAACAGAAGAAACTAATGTTTATTTGACAACAGAACACACATTTAGAAGACACATTTATATAATATTAATATTAGTAATAGTTATGTATGTAATAATATGACCTTTATAGTCATATTATAGTATTTTAATAATTCAGATAATTATTAATAATACATTCTAATTTATGATTCATTTTATTCATGATTCATAATATCAAACAAATATCAATCAGAATAACTGGTTCCCATAACGGCTAATCAAGGTTATTGACATTAAAAACTAAAAGGGAAAAAAATCATTATTTGAAAAAAATAAAAAAATAAAAATAAATAAAATACTTTTTTACATTTCAGCAAAATTTGTCATTTTTGTTTACTTCAAGTCGAAGTACTAAATTAATTCAAACTAAATACACTACTACAACTAAAAAATAAAATTGAATAAAAACTGTAGACATATAAAAAAAATAATAAAAATGACTAAACAAATTGACTAAAACTCAGTAGATAATCAGAAAATATTTCAAAAAAATATTAAATTCAAAATATTAACCAAAACTAGTATATAAATGATACAAAAATCACTTTCCTATTAATCTCTATCGACTTGATAGTATTGAAATATTTTCAGTATCTATTTCCTAATTTTTTAAAATGGGAATGCTGTTTTGCTTTGACAGAAGCTTTGAGATTAAATGAGTAAAGTCTGCAACAGATCCATGACACATTAGCACAATTATACCAGTTAATGTATGTTATTTCATGCTACAAACTTCCACCAGAGATATTCAACAAAGAATGAAAAATACACCATGCCTGATCTATTCAATGACTTCACAAGATACATCTTTTATGACTATATGACCTTTTTAAATGATCATTGATGAAGAAACACAATATATGTGAACGTTTCAGGGATTTTGATCAGCTGCAAAAATCTGAAATGTTTTAAATAGTGCTGTGGTTGTTTGTGTTGATAGTGGTATTGTGAGATACTTACACATATAAAGACACATGCAAAAGTTCGGCAGAAGGATGTGTTTTACCGCCTACAGCCTGCACTCTTCATGGATGCAGACAGTGACGAGGTCAGCCGTATCAGCAGTGAGTTCATTAAAACATCTACAATATTATTGCAGTATGTAGTCAGCAGTACATCAGCAGTATTATTGCAGTATGACAGCATCTACTCAAACCGTTTATCCATCCATCCTGGAGCCTAAAATTACTCCCGCATGTCAAAGTCTAAGGCATTGTTTCCAGAAACCACAGCACAGGACATTTAACACAATGTCAACACTCTTAAAAAAAGGTTGTTTGACATCTTTGGTTCAGTGAAGATCTTTTAAAATCGGTCGAATCTGGACAAAAGATTCCTTATAGTAGAAAGGGGTTCTTTACACTAAGATGTTCTTTTTTTTTCGTTTTTCTTTTTTTAAGAACTTTTCTATTGCTTCTTTGGGGAACCAAAAGTGGTTCTTATGTGTACTGTACAAAAAAAAAAGAAAAAAAAAGAAAAGTAAAACAACACAATGCAGTGCAAAATTCAAAATACAGTTAAAACACCTGTAAAAAATCAATATGGAAAATATTTTATATTAATATAGTACATTGTGCCGTATTTTATGAAATTGTTATGGATTTTTTATGATAATTGTCATTATGTATAAATCATATATATTTTGTTGTAACACACACACACACACACACACACACACACACACACACACACATACACACACACACACACACACACATATATATATATATAAAATGTAGATTTTTTTAATAATCTATATATGTTATGATTGTTTTATCATTTTATTAAATTATTATTTAATAAAATAATGTCTGCTAAATGACTAAATGCAAATGTATTGAAAATAGTAACCTATGACATTTCTCATGTCAGTCCTTCATTCAAAATATTTTGAAGTTGAATATTACGGGGTTGAATATCAGTGCAAAAATGTCTAAAGCTTCAGCTGATAAATATCATTGCCTTACACCACCTTATTCACTTGTGTTAAAAAAATTAACATAAACGAAACAGGGCATGTTTTCATAATTTCATTTTGAAATATAATTGTAATTTAATATATGAATTCTATATATGACATTAAAACTTATAGAAAGATTAACAATATATTTAATTTAGATATAGTATATTATAATAAAGTATTTAGTACTACTGATATTCCCATTAATATTAAAAAAAAAAGTTTTATTTAAAATTTATTTTATACAAATTTATATAAATTATATCAATAGTAGGACACACATACAGTAACACACCAATGGCACTGTTTCCTGAGAGTGACCCACTAATAACTCAACTACTGATAAAACAATAAAACCAACGTGGTATAATTGTGAAGTGTTGTGCATATACATGTGGTGCAGTGATTGAATGTGATCAGCACAGAATTGACTGTACAGTCGGCCTAATACTTGTAAACAGCAATGAAATTCCAGTTGTGAAGCCCAACATGATGGTGTATGACTCTCATTCAGGTGTGTCCGAGCGGCTGCTGTATCTGAAGTCACTGGGGGTCAGGGCAGTGATCCTGGAGGGGTTGTTCCAACGTGACATCTCCCCTCCCAACCTAACAGAGATCGACCAAAGTCTGGACACGCTTCCACAAATCACACAGCTTATCACAGAAAGCCGCAAAGCAGGTACGTATACATTCATTATTAAAGAAAATGCACTTGATTTTAGTTTGGTAGTTTTACTGGCATTCACTCTTTCATAAAATGAAAAGTTTTCATTAAATATTTTATCTGCATGTAGGTGGATCAGGATTTTGCTACCTTTGCCATTCACTAGATGGTGCTGTTTAGTCACATTGCATCAGTCTTCTCCACTCTCACTGCACACTGATCTCAAAGTAATTAGACGCTTAAGCCATGTCTGAAAATCATTGTATTAAAAAAAACATAAAAAGTGGCATGTGCAAATAAATGATGCAAATTTTTCATAGCCAATGTTAACTAATTACTAATTACAAGTTCTCATAGTTCTCCTCATGTATAGCGTAAGTGTGGATGTTTCACATTCACAAGCACAAAGTGTTCACATGCTTTTTCCTTTTATATCTTTTGTGAAATGTTCTTAAAATGTGTGCTTGGCTTTTAATTTTGTTATCTCATGCCAACACCTTTTGGGGCTACTGTAAATCCCTTTGTGCTTGTTAAACAATGGTGAAAACAAACCGAAGTAGAATTTTTGCACATAAAAAGATAGTTCACCCAAAAATGAAAATTACCCAATGATTTACTCACCCTCAAGCCACCCTAGGTGTATATGACTTTCTTCTTTCAGATGAAAACAGTCAGAATTAAATAAAAAAATGTCCTGGCTCTTCACTGCCAAGCTTTATAATGGCAGTCAATGGGGTTTAAGATATTGATTATACAAGTCCAATAAAGTGCATCCATCCATCATAAAAAAATGACTCCACACGGCTCAGGGGGAGTTAATAAAGGCCTTCTGAAGTGAAGTGGCGATGGAGCAGATGACGTAGGTATAGCGTAAGCTCCGGTGAGAATATGCTAGTCTTGCGGGAAACAAGTTGTGTTTACAGCAAAGGAAAACCAGTCTCCTTTCGGCTTATATCGAAATCCTCTGACATTTTTTTTTACAAATCCTTATTCTGTACTTCGAATTCAGTGGTTTGTTTTGCTCTCTCTTCTGCACTTCCGTCATTACATTTGCCTACATCATCCGCTGGAGCGCCACTCTCTCGTGAACATGCATACGACGGTTTGTGGAAGCTAGAGATCAGGGTTTCTAAAGTTTTAAATATGGATATTTTTCTAACACAAATGCAGCGCTTCGCTTCAGAAGGCCTTTATTAACCCCGGGAGCCATGTTGATCACGTTTTATGATGGATGGACGCACTTTATTGGACTTCAAAATCTCAACACCCATTCACTGCCATTATAAAGCTTGGAAGGGCCAGGGCATTTGTTATATAACTCTGATTGTATTCATCTGAAAGAAGAAAGTCATATACACCTAGGATGGCTTGAGGGTGAGTAAATCATGGCGTAATTTTCATTTTTGGGTGATTTATCCCTTTAAGCAATGTTAGGCTATGTTGGTTGTAATAAAGCAATATTAACTGATCCAGTGAATTTGTATATGGTTCAGGTGTGAGAGTAATCCTGGACCTTTGTGAGCTGGATCTGTTTGAGCAGGAGTCAGGTAATGGCACTGATGTTTGGTCCAGTCCATCAAAGTACATTCAAGTAAGGAATATTACATACTGTATATACTGGATATTTATACTGCAAGATATCAGCAGGAGTGTGTATTATTTTTTCAACACATATAAAATTCACTGTATGTATCCAGCTGAAGTAAACACTAGTTTGGCAGTAAAACAGACAACTATTTTAATTCATTTTCACACAAATTACAATTACGGGGCAGATTATCAATTAATAAAGACTTCTTTGTAAGGCTACTGTGACCTCAAAACACTTTTACCACCGTGCATGATTTCTAAACTAACGCATTTAGATGTTTGCATTACACAACCAGCTCCATTTGTATGGCTTTTCTGATGTAGTAAACTTGCTCGTTAGCTCACCTGGTGCAACGCGGAGCGCTTTTGGCTTTTTCCGATGAAACACAAGTTACAATAAAAAAGCTCAAAGACTTGTAGAAGCAAGCTAAAAAAAAAAAAAAGCAAAGTTGCTTCTGTGTTTTTATCTCACGCTTGCTTTTTTAACGCTATTAGTTAAGTTTAGAGTATGGGTTTAATGTAGGTGGTACGTAATTTTTAAATATGATGAATACAAAATATGTTATTGTGGCAACTTGTCAGTAGATAAATGACAGATTCATGCGATCAGGATTTTTGTTTCATGTCGATATTTCTGCCTACCTTTTGTTTATTATTGTTCATGTGGTATTATTTTCCACTCCAGTATTCATTAAGGCATTGGCTGGAGCATGGTCTATCAGGGTCAGACGCAACCTTATCTGCAAAGGTAAAACTGAAAACACACTGACATGTCTTGTTTTGTGGAAAATGTGTGTGGGTTTTTCTTGGAGACATGATATGGTGAGCCCATGCCCAGGATCTGCTTAAAAATTGACGTGTATTTATGATTCACAGACCCTAATGGAGTGTAGTGTGCTGATGCAAAAGTTTAATTCACAAGATGACGAAAGGTATCATGTTTGTCAGCTGAACTCAGACTGGCATTGAAGCAAAATCATTTCCTGCATGATAAAATCAAGTCTTGATGAAAAATGGAAGTAAAATAGATTATAAACATCATTTTATATTGAGATTAACTCCATATTCATTTCTAGCCCATGCACTGAACTTGGCAACTGACTAATAATTATTACTATATAAACTTGCTTAAGTCTTGGCGACATAAATGAGGTCTGGTTATCTCGTTGTAGAATACTGATGGTGAGGCAAACGGGTAACACTCTTCCAGAACTCAATGTGTCCAGCATTGCTGTTAATGGTTCACTGGTGGAGCTGGTTGTAATGTCACTGATCCTCCCCATTACACCATTCATTGTCTCCTGCTGAGGTGGCTGAGGCCATGGAGGCCAGTCTGCAGATGCCACAAGGACACTGGCCGAGCTGGACCGTGAGTGGACATTTCACTGACCTGAGTCTAATAGTTTATCGACAGCAAAATCCCCAAAGGATTTTATGAAATCATCATCCAGAACTCAATGTGTCCAGCATTGCTGTTAATGGTTCACTGGTGAAGCTGGTTGTAATGTCACTGATCCTCCCCATTACACCATTCATTGTCTCCTGCTGAGGTGGCTGAGGCCATGGAGGCCAGTCTGCAGATGCCACAAGGACACTGGCCGAGCTGGACCGTGAGTGGACATTTCACTGAACTGAGTCTAATAGTTTATCGACGGCAAAATCCCCAAAGGATTTTATGAAATCATCCAATTAAAGCCATTATTCTAGCCATTAGACTGCTAAGCTAACAGTCCAGCATTATAGCCTCTAGTCAGCAAGCCTGCTAAGCTAGCATGTTCAGTGCATGTTATGTTGTGTAATCGTATGGTGTTTGAGGGAGACTGAATTCTACAGGGGACTGAATCTTGCACAGTGCTTCTTCTAATGATTCCAGAAACCTATAAACTGGTTTGCTGGTCCTACCTAGTTTGTAGTCCAAAAGTATTGTTAGCCTACTATGAACACACGTTCTGTCATTATCAATGTAGTTCGATGATTTGGTGTTTCCCGATAAACCATAATTGCAACAAAATTGGCAAATGGCATCGCAAACTTTTGTGGTTGGAACTACAGCTCTCAACCTGTGGATAGAAGCATAGTCTTTTGTTAGTACAACATGTGGCCTTTGCTCCAAAACCATGATCAAGGTTTCATTTTTTGTGACGCATCAAACTGGAACACCTTTATTTACAGTAAATAAGACCAATGTAAATCATGGCATCAGTAGTATGAGTTAACTGCAGAAAATGAACAACATGTAGAATGTAGTTCGATTTATGGTTTAGGGAACCATGAGAGATTTACTGTATCATACTA
>NW_015506318.1:75191-79236 GCF_001515645.1 Sinocyclocheilus grahami | reverse complement strand
CAGTTTAGCGACCCCTAGTGGTGACATGTCTATATTTAAGCAGAGCATGTGCTGTTCAGCCATTATGTTGTGAGGCGTTTGAGAGGGCACACAGACGATACCAATCTCCATCCACACTTCATTTATTCTTGGAAAAGGCACTGTCTGTAAGTGTTTTTAAATGAATGTTCTTTTTGGTGTTTATTTTTGGTTGTGTTGTTGTATTTGGAGATGTTAGATGAGTGTGTGTATATGTAAGACTAGTACTCTTCAGCTTGTTGGATTCACCTAATCTAGGCATTTATTGTAAAGAATTTTTCAATAATGATGCATTTTAAAACTTGTGTGATCATTTGCATACTAAAGGAAATGTGAGATGTGTGCCCTGTAATGTTGTTTATGCTATTGCTATGTATGCTGTGCTATTTACAATTGAAAATGGATGTATTGGATGTTGCTTATGCACATCTATGCTTCTATTGTTGTTTTTTGCAGTTTTACACCGCTTCCATTAAATTGCACTTGGATTCAGTTATTGTCTTTGTTGGAGGAGTGTTAAGCTTGCTGCATAGCTATGTATGTGTACACATAGTGAGGGCAGTAAAGTAAAAAGACAGTGCCTTTTCCAAGAATAAATGAAGTGTGGATGGAGATTGGTATCGTCTGTGTGCCCTCTCAAACGCCTCACAACATCTCCCTCTTGCACATTTGGTTTTTCCTCTGTCCACTTTCGTCTTTTCTGGAGACCACAGATTTACTCACTTCTCCATCTTTTCCAGAATTCGTTGGCCAAATGCTGGACTTGACGCCACTGCCGTCTATAGAGATCACTATCGTCAAACTGCCCTGGAGGTACAGTATGTACTCCAATCTTTTGCGTAAGGAGCATAGCAGGAGTAAGAATAAGAGCTTGTTCTGGATCAGAAGACACAGCATTTAATGGTCTTGAGTTTACTATTGCAGTAACTTCTGCCATAAATGTTGTTAAAACTTCATGTGTAAGTTTGGCAGATCCGAGTTTGAGAAACATTGCATCGAGAATACGACGAGATACTCCAATCATTCTCTCCCAACTACCTCCCATGTGTGAGGAATGTGGCGGATTGAACAACCAAGTACAACCTTGCTCTGAGAGATAGTTTTCCACAGGTTTGTTGGCATGCTTAAATCCAACCTGTAGTTCTTTACTGGCCCCTATAAAGTTTGTCCCACAATCAGACCTCAGTTGTTTCACAGGTCCTCTGATTGCAAAGAATCGTCTAAGGGCATTGATAAAGCAAGATGCATCCAGTGATTCAACAACCTCAATGTGAATGGCTCGTGTACTCATACACGTAAAAATGACTGCCCAGCGCTTGCTATTATTCTGTCCTCCTCGTGTTCTTCTTGTAGTGACAGACCATGGACCAAACACATCTAGACCTACATAAGTGAATGGAGGATCGGTGCTCAAGCGATCAACAGGTAGGTCTGCCATTCTCTGTTCTTCCAACCTACCCCGTAACTTACGACATGTTACACAGCCATGTATTAGACTACTGATACATCTCTTGCCACCTACAATCCAGAATCCAGCTGCCCTAACAGCTCCTTCAGTGAAATGGCGGCCTTGGTGGCAAACTCTTTCGTGGTAGTGTCTGATGAGCAGAGAAGTAACATAGTGTCTACCTGGAATTATAATTGGATGCGCTTCATTTGATGGAAGTTGTGCTTTTGACAACCGTCCTCCAACTCTAAATAGACCTTGAGAGTCAATAAAGGGACAGAGTTTGACAAGGGCGCTTTGTTTCTGAATAGGTTTCCCCTTTTTGATGCACAGCATTTCCTCTGAATAGATCTCGGTTTGAACAGCAAGAAGAATTTTAGTCTTTGCGTCATCCAATTGGACTGCATTCAAAGGTTCCTTGCACATATGCCAGCCGTGGCAGGAATCCTGTTTAACTACTTTTGAGAAAGAATGAGCTATATGTGAGAGTCGTGCTACAGCTCTAGAAACAGATGTCCAGCTTGAAAACCTTTCAAACCGTGCACTTCCGAGGCATGGAGAAAGGTTTGTTAAACATGCCATTACCTCAGGTCGCACATCTCACATTTCCTTTAGTATGCAAATGATCACACAAGTTTTAAAATGCATCATTATTGAAAAATTCTTTACAATAAATGCCTAGATTAGGTGAATCCAACAAGCTGAAAGACTTTGAGCCACAGCCAGGGAACATGTCGCACCCGAGGCCTTGGTTAGGGCTCGACCACTTCAACAACCTCAATGTGAATGGCTCGTGTACTCATATATATAAAAAGGTTAAAAAGTCTTGGTCAAAAGGCTTTGAAATTTTACATATTGTCATTGAACCATTGAACAAAACACATTGTGGTCCGCACAAACCATGTGTATCTTCGCTGTATTTAATGCAGTCTGGGTTTAAGAAATGTAGAAATGTTTCTGAGAATGCTTTATGTGCAGTGTCACATGAGTTTGCACCATTCACAGGCGGGTGCAGGGGTACCATGGGAGCTGGAGAGAGCAAATCTAGTCCTGATTATGACTTGCATCTTCAGATATGGAGATGAGGTCAATCCAGTTCAGGTGAGATGAGAAAACCATCTTCAATGTACCATTACTATAGTTACAGTTTGAAATAACGCTCTTTAAAATAAAGGATCTTTATTGGCATCTCTGGTTCAATTTTTGTTCAATTTTCTGGTTCAACCTTTAACATCCATGGGAACTTTCCTTTGGACAAAAGGTTCTTTATAGTGGAAACATTTTCATGTTCTTCACATTGAGGAAAAATGGTTCTTTTAAGAACTGTTCACTGAAAGGTGAACCCAAAATAGTTCTTTATGGCATCACTTTGGAACCTTTATTTTTTTTAGAGTTTAGGCCTTTTTTAAAAATCAGGATGTTTGAATTTGAATGTTCATTTATTGTGGTATGATATTTCCACTCTCAGGATCTGGATCAGCTGAATCAGCCTCTAGCCCTCTTCCATTCTCTGAGTCAGTCGCGTGCCCGTGAAGAGGCTCTACACTTTGGCAGATTCACCTTCCTTTCCTTCAGTGCCAGCATGTCATCCTCTGGCTTCAATTCTACAGCCATACCTCCTTTAGCTTTCCTGAGCTCATGGGACTGCGTTCACTTCCCGGTCCTGTTTAATGTGGGTTCTGAACCTCACACTCTGGATCCAGACTGGGCTCCCTGCTTACCTGAAGGTGGGGTGTTTGTAACCAGCACAGGTCTTGACCAATTCGGCCCCATGTCTCTAAGGTCAAAAAAATGCAGCCACACGAGGCCATTGTCATAAAACTGTTTGAATCTGACAATTCTTAAGACAAGGTTTATGTTCGCTTATTAGTACACTTATGATATTTAGTTTTGCTTAGCTGTAACTAAGAGTAAGTATTTATTACAAGTAAATTAAATCGTGTCTGTTTACACTAAGTGCAAGTAGCCCGCCTTTTTGGCACAGGCTATTTACACTAACTCAGTCC
The DNA here is from genome assembly GCF_001515645.1 of Sinocyclocheilus grahami. Lineage (NCBI taxonomy): Eukaryota > Metazoa > Chordata > Actinopteri > Cypriniformes > Cyprinidae > Sinocyclocheilus > Sinocyclocheilus grahami. The sequence continues at coordinate 75,765 of NW_015506318.1, read as the reverse complement.
ACCAACGTGTGGTAGGGTTAGACAATATTGCAAAAACCTATTAAAAAGCTGTTCCAGTGGCGTAGATAGTAAAGCTTGTAGAAGAAATATACTCTTTGACCTGATCGACTGAAGTTCGAATCCCCCTTTTGCCAAACTCATTCTTCTCCCTTTTCACATCCCATATCAGATCAGAAAGGCAATTATTTTCAATACAAATGAAGGAAATAATCAAAAAATTGGAAAATAACATGCCTCATGGGTGTTTATCGGTTAAGGTTAGGTTTAGGGAGGGCTTATTGTCCCAAAGCGGCATCCATTTAATAATTTTAATAAAAAGTATTATTTACACTCAATACATTATTGCATACCATAATTTGCACTAGTAGCCTAGTATAAACAGCATGTAACTACTATTATTGCAATGGAAATACTCCTATTTTTGCATAATGTAAACAGAATCTATCGCTATTTGCACTTATTGTAAAAAGTATATAGTTAAAAATGACTGCTATTTTCAATTAGTGTAAAAGAAAGCCACTGATATTTGCACTTAGTGTAAACAATATATATTGCTATTTGCACTTAGTGCAAA
>NW_015506318.1:70125-74281 GCF_001515645.1 Sinocyclocheilus grahami | reverse complement strand
TTTTCATTGCCATTAAAGTGAAATAACTGGACATAGAAAAATGTAAATTTTTCAGACGACACTTAGATGCTTTTGCATCTGAACTCTTCATACATATTGTGAGAGAAAATCATAGCCATTGGTTAAATAAAGTTTCAGGGATCGTAATACAGATGAGAATGGTACTAGCATTCAGAATGGAACAGAACACTCTGCTTTTATTTTATTTCTTTCATTTCTAATAAAGCCAGGGCAGAGGGCAAGACTTTCGTTATGGTTTCTCAGTAACTTTACACTTGACAGGTTATACATATGTGAAATTAATCAAATCAGATGTTCATAAATCAAATGTTGTGGCGGGAAGCAATTCCAGCTGTGACAAACAACTCCAGTATGTCATCTGCAGATGATTACAGACGACAAAATTCAGTACATGGAAATAAATGACTTTTGATTCGCTTAACTTTCTGAGTCATATTACAGCACAGTGTTACGTATATATTATAAACCAAGAAAAGGTTCAATTTCAGGCTGTAAAGAAACAGCTTTGCCTCTAAGCTTTGCATTCTCTATACAAACAAGAAAAAATACTGTAGAATGTGACTGTAAAATAAATACAATATGTATTAAAAACTGTTAACAGGTTGTTATAATGTGAAACAGTCGCTCAGCTATACAAACAGTCACTGCATACACAAGTTCTGACACGTCTAGTGCATGTAGTGCATTAAGTGCTCAGTGAGATCCGTTTTGAATTATTCCTTCACTCTGCCGTTCCAGACTGAACGTCAATCCAGATTTACCCTGTAAATCAATATTACTTTGAAATGAAACCGTGTTTCTACAAACATGCATGAGGCTAGAGGCTCAGTTCATCATTCACAGATTCTCAGATTTTACTGACCCAATACATGTCCTTAAACCAATACACATCCTTATTTGGACTTATTAACCAAAATGAAATAGGAATTAGTTTACGATGTTTCCAAAATGCTGAAACGTATTTGGCCTGTAAGCGTTATCCGCCTCTGACACAGTCGATCATTTTTGTCCTCTGAATTTCTCAGATTATACATGCAAGTTTTGAGTGGATATTAAGAGAGATGCCAAATGCTTGGAAACATATTTCTATATACAATATTCATATAAAATATGAGAAATGAAACTTTGACAAGTCTCTCATTATTGCATCTTCTGCATTACAGTTGACCCCCAAAATAATGTTAACATAAAGCATGAAATAGCATATGTCATGCCCATTTTTGTATTTACACAAATTGTTTGAAAAATCGGGAAATGTAATTGTTAAAATAAACATCTATTTAATAAACGCTACATGTTAAAAACAATTCTGTGCAAAACCTACAAAGACTAAACAAATAATTTTTGTACGGAAATTACAGAAAGGAAAGTCAACAAAGTTCATAATCAAATCCAAAAATCTACAGATAAAACAATCAATGACAAAATGTTTTTTTCTGGATTTCAGGAGGTGTGGAGGGGTTTTGGTTTTGATTTGGTTTTGGGTGGGCATACAAGCTAATTTAAAATTAAAATGGGCGTTTGCTAAAACATAATTTTAATAAGATTCATCTTTTTGAATTATTTTAACAACATGTACTTTGAATTTCACTTTGAATATTTTAAGTTTCATGTGAGATGGAGCAAAACAGCATGACAATCTATTAGGAAGGAAGAATAATGACTTACACTTTCATCCCTGTTATATTCTTTCCAATTAACTTTGTTTCAAGTTGGACACATATCAAAGAATGAACAATCTGGATTGTGGTGTCAATGACAGTGATGATTTTTGTTGGCACTCTACATGTTTCCAAACAATAAGACTGATCTTGGATTCATTTACTAAATCTGCTTTCAATTGATTTGAAGGGAGTTAACAGTTTTAGTGAATGAGATAATGCACGCGTTCAAAAAAGACCATTTCAGCCAAAACTGAGTAATAAATCATATTGTTCACTGTGGAATTTTAATTACAATAGCATTATTCGTGTTTTATTCAGATGATAGATTTCTCAACCACTTTTTTAGGAGGAAAGATCCATATGGTTTAACAAATGTAATACTCAGCACCAAAGAAAATTTCATATATATTGTAAATAAATATGCATCATAATAAATCTTCCATTAATCTGCACCTCATGACCTAAATGAAGTTATGAAGCAAAAGAAGCCTGTCTGAACAAAACTAAGAGTTTATGAGACACATTTATAGGTGATATTTGCCTTGAGTGTGTTACTAATAGAGTGACGTAAATTTTCCCCACTGAGGGAGACTTACTCGCATATCCGCTTTTCCAAATCTACTTACTTAAGCGTACTATTCTGCCCACAAAGAAACAGTTCCATAAAGGCTTTAAGGTGAAGCCATATTCCTGAAGAAGCTGACAGCCTAATCCCAGATTTTTAGGAATGCTGAGATGAAAGTCCTAAGATCAAGTCATAACTTTGTGCATTAAGGTTAATTGTGAGGTTCCCTATATTCTGTTTATAACTGTATTGTTCTGGTAGTGGTTACCAGGCAAACTGGAATCTGGTTTGTCAGTCCATAAGCAGAAGATCGGATCAAGGAAGAATCGTGGAAGGAAGCCAGATATGGTTGCAGTCCTGCTCTCTCTCCCTTTGTCATGATTTTAAGAAAAATTGCTTTTTTTTTTACTTTCCTCACACACAAGAAAAAATGAAATCCAGAAAATAAGAGACACTGGAATTTCCAACACACCGTTTACTCCAAACTTTCCCATACTGTTTAAAGATATTTAGAAAGAGACTGTCTAGATGAACTGAGATACAGGTATAAAGAGCAAAGGAACTGTCCCCTCAAAAGTATTTACCTTTCAATTTTGTAGTGGAATGTGGTGAGACTTTTCAGAGAAGGAATGACAGAAATTAGGATTGCAAAAAATACTGAATTTTCAGAAACTATATGATTTTATTTCACCATTTCAATAAAGACCTTTAATAAATTTAATAAATACCTCAAATGTCATTCCTGTCTGATGGAAAGTGAAACTAGTTTCAAAGTCGTCGGATCACTGTTTTTTTTCCACACTAACTGTCATTTCCAGTCAAAACACATTACACATGGCAGGATTTGGATTCACAGACAAGTCTAGCTGTCACGGAATGCTCCAAAACAAGAAGATCAAAATGCAGCATTTATTGAAGAGTCCAAAAAAAAAAAAGAGTAATCCACATCAGGGCAAAAACAGAGCAACAGAAAACACGTGACAGTAAACAATAAACCAGCAACCAAAGACAAAGTGTGGATGATATATGTGGATGAGTTAACAAGGTAAATGAGACACAGCTGAATGTAATGAGACTTGATAGTCAAAGCAAAGGGTGATGGGACCTGAAGTCCAGAGAAACAAAGAAAACTAAGAAGCGTGCCCTCTGGTAGCTATACATGGGCACACCAACTAGACACTGTGACATTACCCCCCTCTAAGAAACGGGTTCAAGACGCTCCACAAAAAGTCAATGAAATCCAGGAGGGAGGCGTAACGGAGCGGACCAGGTCCATGTAGTGAAAGAGGTCTAGAAACAGAGGTAGGTCAGAGGGCCAGGGCGGAGCCGGCAAGGCAGGAGGTCAAGGTGAGGCCAGCAGAGCAGGAGGCCAGGGTGGGGGCCGGCAGAGCACGAGGCCAGGGCGGGGGCTGGCAGGGCAGAAGGCCAGGGCGGGGCTGGAGGGACAAACAACTACCCCGGCGGGCGACCAGGGCAGAGCCAGGAGCTTGGCAGACAGCAAAGGCGGAGCTGACGACCACCTCAGCGGCACTGACAAGGCTGATGAAGCTCCTAGCAGCTCAAGGAGGACTGCAAAGAAGAGCACAGAAAGGTTAGTAACAGCCTTGATGGATGAAACAAGACAGGCAGACAGTTCAGCAACGGTCTCCTTGACCGAAACTGGGCAGGCAACAGTCACCAATAGTCTCCTTGGCCATGACAAGGCAGACTGAGAGTTCAGGAGTGGACACCACCACCCAGAGGGGAGCTGAAACAGACACCGCCGCCTCGAGAGGCTCCACGGCAGTAACCACCACCTCAGGAGGAACTAGAGCAGACTCGGTAGTGGACTCTTGGACTGGAACGAGCTCAGGAGTAAACTCATAAACTTGAGTAAGCTCTCGAGTGGGTTCGTAGACTGAAACAA
>NW_015506318.1:65391-69959 GCF_001515645.1 Sinocyclocheilus grahami | reverse complement strand
TGAGACCCCCAGAGTCGGGTCCTCCAGGAACACCAGACTCGGGACCACCGGAGTCAGATCCTCCAGGACCACCGGACTAGAGACCACCAAAGTCGGGTCCTCCAGGACCACCAGACTCAGGACCACCGGAGTTGGGTCCTCCAGGACCACCAAACTCGAGACCACTGGAGTCAGGGCCACCAGGACCATAGTGGTTCTGTGGTGACCTCTGAGACCACCAGAGTCGGGTCCTCCAGGACCACCAGACTCGGGACCACCTGGGTCGGGTTCTCCAGGATCACTGGACTAGAGACCACCAAAGTCGGGTCCTCCAGGACCACCAGACTCAGGACCACCGGAGTTGGGTCCTCCAGGACCACCAAACTCGAGACCACTGGAGTCAGGGCCACCAGGACCATCTGACTTGGGACCACCAGAGTCAGGTCCTCCAAGACCACCGGATTTGGGTCAGACTCAAAGCCGGGGCTTCGGCTCACACTAGCCCGGCCTCGGCTCACTCTAGCCCGGCCTCAGCGCACTCTAAGCCGGGGCTTCCCCTCACGCTAGGCCGCTGTGTTTTTCGTTGTGAAAGTGAAACTACTTTGTTTGGTCTTCCAAAAGAGGACACGACTACAAATCAGTGGTTAAGTTGTATTTACCACACTGTTCCAGAACAGTTTAACCAAAATATCCAGATGTGTGCAGCACATTTTATGGAGGACTGTTTACTGATCCTGGGAGAGTAACGTTAGACTACAATGCCGGCAGTTCTGACTCACGTAAGTACGTTTTCATTTAAAGGATTTGCCACTGATGATTCAAACGCGAATTTTGGGCAGTGTAGAGTAGCACTTGTTGTTTGTCATTTCTCCGATCACAAATGCAGACAGAGTCTTATGTTTACGCGGCGCGATGCAATGCAGTGTCCGGCCGGACACGGCATCAACAGTATGTGAGGGGCGTAACATTTCCGTCTCACGCTTGAGGTATTCGGCCAATCACAACACATTGGATAGCTGGCCAATCACAGCACACCTCACTTTTTCAGACCGATGAGCTTTGTAAAAATCGACGCGTTTAAAAAAGGCGGGGCATAGAGGAGAAACAATAATGTACAGTATGTGGAAAATAATGTGTTTTTTTACTTTAAACCGCATAAACACATTTCATTACACCAAATACACAAAATAATGTTCTTTTTAGCAGCATCATATGACCCCTTAAAAAACGGAAACATTTTTTTCGATTACACTTTATTTTAAGGTGTCCTTGTTAAAGTGTAATTATACATTTAAGTACTGAGTAATATTAATTAACTACATGTCCTTACTATATTGTTAGGGTTAGGATTAGGGTTTGGCTTATGGTTACTTGCATATAATTATGCATAATTTATTGTTATTATAATAGTAAGGACATATAATGTGTAACAAGGACACCTTAAAATAAAGTTACCCATTTTTCCTTTGAGTTTTTAAAAAGTTTTGCATACAGACAACAACATTTTCAAAACGATCCCCATAGATCTGTGAAAATGACTAAAAACGCTGTATTATGCATGCCAGGCCAGTAGATGGCAATATCACTTTGTAAAGAAAGACTACTCCTGCTCAAATACCTATAGACTGAACATGGGATATGTGGATATAGTTTTCACAAATTTGCATTTTTGTAGTTTAGACAGAGATGATAACGATATTGGTTTTAGACACTTGCACTTTGAAAAGGTTGCCAAAAGTTGACAACACCGAAACCCCTCCCTACCCCCCACCCCCTGTGTTTGTTGTTTAATAATGAATGATAATGAACACAGTTATTGAACTAAACTGAACCAACACTGAACTGAACGGAACTGAATAATGACACTATTGTGTTGCTAAAGCAGCTTTATTGCAGAATTTTGGATTTGCCTCATTGATTTGTTACTTTCCTGTTGAATACTGTGAAGTTGCTTTGAAACAATAAATTGCTATAAAAATAAAGGTGACTTGACTTGACTGGCCTTAATGCTGACCATGTATTAAACGCTGAGAATAGTAAAGCCATCTGCCATTGTTTGTTAGCTGCTATGCTCGTGTTATGAAGTATAAAATATGAACTGTCTGCATTTGCTTAAACAAACACCCTGGAGAGATTGATAGTGATATAGCGTGAGATTGCACAACAGTTTTGGCTACACTTAAGGATGAATGGGATATTTACTGTAATATTTATTGTTTCCCAGGATCCTATCAGAGCTTTCAGAGTCATGAGACACAAAGTGCTGACTGCTGCTCTTCTGTTTATTTAAAATGCCCACAGTGTTTTAGTTTATGAAGCCTGCATGTAACGCAACTTTAAAAATGATGCAGCCTGTCTGAATTAATCATCAGCCTGTTTTCCACCTGAAAACTTTTAATGCTTCCGATAAAAATGTGTTTGATTAACATATACTCACTACAAATTCCTCAGGGATCAATCATAACCACTCAAAATGCGCGCGTGCTTTGCTAAGAGCAGTCTGGTAACAACAGTCATCTGAAAGGCAGTGTTTAGAGTATGACAAGATGAAATTCAAGCCACGAGTCTGTCGGGTTTGAACAGACAGGCCTACAGCAAAAGACAACATGAAATCAGCACCTGAACGTGACTCAGACGATAGACACATATGATCTAAACAGATGTGCTTCAACAGATGTTTTTGAACTATAATGCAAAGGGGAAAATCATATAACAACATACATAAAACTTTGTTACATTTAATGTTATGTTTGTTACATTTTGTAATGTACGGACATATTTAATTTCATAATTACTTCTGTTGTCTTTGAAATATCATTAAGTGTATGGTTAAATGTACTGGCAATCATTTATGGTAAACTAAAATATAATGTCATTTTTGTGGTAGAATCAAGATATTTCATGATGTAGTTAATGCGTTTGCGAATGTTTCGAATAAAAAGGGAAAAAAGTAAAACATAAGTGCTGTTGTGGCTGCTGTGTGCCACATGACGACCCCCCCCACCCCCCACACACACACTCGTGCCCCCTCAAAAATAGATAGATAGATAGATAGATAGATAGATAGATAGATAGATAGATAGATAGATAGATAGATAGATAGATAGATAGATAGATAGATAGATTGATTGATAGATTGATTGACCTCTACTAGCTCTTATGGCTATTCTAGGAAAGTAAACAATTATAAATAAAGAATGTATTTGCCACACTCCCTGAAAATCGCAATAAACAACATGTAGGCGAGGACAGCAGTGCCCAGACTCGGCTTTAGCAAGAGTAATGAGAATGAAAAAGAAAAATCAATAGGCTTTATTTTACTTTTTTCTCTTTGTGTATGTGTTGTGCGTGCGTGTGTAGTAGGATCGATGTTGTGAGTGCAGTGCGGTGAACATGTTGCCATGTACCCTACACAGGCTGAGACACAGAACAGACAGAGAATCGATGGCTGACCCCAGGTGAACGACAGATATTCTTTCCATCTGCCTGTTTAAGGGAGTGACAAAAGGTTAAGATGAGAACCTTAAAGGAAGAAGGGAAGCAGGAAAAGATTCGAATATCGGACAGAGACTTTGATATATTACTTTAGCCAAATGAAAGATACTTACTAAGACTGACAGATCCACTGGATGAATAAGGAAACAATTAAATAAAAAAAAGAACCCATGAGGGATGTGTGTGCGTGCATTTCATCACATCCATCCTCTAATATGCCCACTCTAGCTATTGTCAGTCCTCATTCAGAGTCAACTAATTGACCACTTGGTTCAATGTGATAATGTCATCGGCAACAAAAGTAATTAAAGGCTTTCTGGATTTTTCCTCAGCTCAGATAATTCTCATTCTGATCAGCACAGACCTCTGAGACAGCCGCTCGCGTTCGGTCAAAATGAGCCCTAAATGAGACGAGTCCAAATATTATCCACCGCATTACTTCTTTGCTTACACTTGTCCAGTTCAATGCATTTCCCTGCCTGTATTTCCAGTAATCATTTAAACGCAGGAATTAGATTGACTTCAGAAATTTTGCTAAACATAAGCCCCGCTAGGATAATTTGACCTGAGGTTAAGCGAATTAGCATCTAAATCTGAAATTTACTGGGAAATCAAAGTGGGCATTTCTTTAAGTTCCTAAAGCTGAAGAAAAACCCAAACTTCCCATGGCATTGGCTTTAGTGGGGTCACATCACTCGACAGCAAAACCAGCTGCTCTATCAAATCCGTGTATTTTACTCCCCATGCACATTATGGAAAACAGATAGATAGAACACATTCACAGTATTTTCTGGAAAAAAAGAAATATTTAAAATAATTGTGAAAGTATATTATTATATATTAAGTTAGTTTTGAAAATTAGACGATCATCATTTTCAATTTTGTGCTATAACAACTAAATTGTACACTATTTCATTTAGTTTTTAATAATAGCCTATATTGGATGATGCATCACCATTATGTGAATTCTAAAGTCAAACTTATATATTAAGTTTATAAGTTATAAACTATATATATTATATTATAACATTTTATATATATTATATTATAACATTTTTTATATATATATATATATATATATATATATATATATA
>NW_015506318.1:23602-65381 GCF_001515645.1 Sinocyclocheilus grahami | reverse complement strand
TATATATATATATTCTAAATACACATTATTCTTAACCCAGCTATGCGTTGATCTGTTTGTCAGTTAACAACTTATGTGTTACGCAGATCATACACACGCTGAATAAGTGAGGAGGAACGAAGTTGTCAGATGCTCCTCCTATTTTTTTCTCACGTCTACTTTATCAACCACAGGAGGGAAGTCTCACTAGTAGATTTACCAGTCTACATTCCCAACGAGCGGGAGGAATGAAGAGAGTCAGCGCGTTTCTTACAGTTTTGTTCAGCTTGAAGCGCAATGAGCTGTAATCGAAAATAGTTTTGCGCGTAAAACTGGTGGTTGGCCAGAACTGGATAGACTAATAACTCAACTAAAACCTGTTTATGAATGAAACGAGAGAATTCTACTGAAGAAACGGAAGCCCGAAGACCTAGCAATATAGATTTCGCTTTTAAATATTATGTTCGGAGTGACTGAAATAATCCATCTATGTTGGTTAGTGAGTGTTGTGGTCGGGAGGAATGGCCGCGCGCAGCAGTGATGGACACTCCGTGGACAGGTGCGTACTGACTGACTTGTGATTCAATATTGATGCTTTATTTTCATAACAGCTTATTGGATGTGAAATAATTGCAGTTTGATTCAGTTGTTCAGCAAAGGAACATCCGTGATACGTTGTGATAAATGATACATAACGTGTAATAAATTAAAATCATACAAATATTACACTCATTTGAGTCTCTAAAACATCTGGTTGTGCATCAGTCTTTAAAAATCTGAGACCACACTTGAAAATGCTTGTTTTCTCATTTTAAAGAACAATTACTTACCAATTGCATTATCAGCAAAGCAGTTTTTCAGTGAAAAGTTCAGCTGATGATTTTCAGAAGTATTTGGTTTGTCCCTTTTTTCCCTTTAATGACTTAAACTTGAACTCCAGAAGTTTGCATAAAACCTGATGATCATGTTCTTCAGCTTGATTTGAGTATGATCCAAAGAGCATCTTATGCATCAGTCTTTACAAAGGCGTTCACATTGCCAAACTTGCTTCTTTTTTATTAGTGACCTAAACGCTAAATATTTGTTTACTTCAGGCTTGAATGAAAAAGAAAATCATTTAAAAACCCATTTGCACATACAAAACTATGCGTTCGATAATCACCACATACAACTCTAAAAGAGAAAGTGTGCAGTTGTTACTTGTTAAGGAGCTGTTTCCACCTGAGATGACTATTAAAATGTATTTTGTTTTTGCAACAGAATGTGCTGAGGTTGATTTCAGTCATATAAAATATTTGAATATCCAAATCTTTGTCCAAGCAAATGCTTTCTACAATGAGGATCCCCCTCTGTGTAAAGCCACCTGCCACTAACAAGCAATAGAAAAGTAAATAGCTGAGGCAAACTAAAGCAAACAGGCTATTTACAACAATGGACAATATATGCTGCCTCGATTTCCTGTTTTAATATGAAGTACATCTACACCGAAAAAGAAAACAGCATTCATCGGGCACTTCATGTGGTCATTAAGCAACTGTAGGTGAGGTCTGTGACAGACATATTGATTCTTAAGAAATGCTTGCTGTTTTTACAGATCCTCAAAGAAAAGGAACTGCAAGTTTTTCACAATAGACAAAGGTTCAAGGGTGGGACTGTCTGAACATGCTTTCAAACAAATCATGCGAGAACATTACCAACATCGATGTGAACGGGAATCCGGTGATGAGTGCTGTGATGTTCATCGCTGGGGTGGTTGGCAACCTGATGGCTTTGGCTATCCTGGGAGTCCACCAAAAAGAGCGTCGCACCAAGTCTTCAGTCTTCTGCATTCTTGTGACAGGACTGGCGTTGACAGATCTGCTGGGAACATGTTTGCTCAGTCCACCGGTTTTCATTTGCTATGCCCAAAGAAAATCCCTGGTGGGTCTTACGGGAGATTGGTGGCTGTGCGGACTCTTCGCCTTCGCCATGACGTTCTTCGGCTTGGCCTCTATGCTCATACTGTGTGCAATGGCGGTGGAGCGGTGCCTCGCCATCAGTCACCCGTATTTCTACTCTAAACAAGTGCGGCGCAGCTTCGCCAAGATCGTCCTCTTCCTCATCTATCTCTTTACCTTCATGTTCTGCTTGTTGCCGTTCTTTGGATACGGACGGCACAAGCAGTACTGCCCAGGCACATGGTGCTTCATCAAGATGGAGGCAGAAGGAGAGGGTGAGGATGAGGAGAGGAGAACGCTGACCTTCTCGCTGTCCTACGCCGTGCTTATGGCGCTGCTCATCGCCGTTGTGTTCGTGTGCAATGGTTCGGTCATCGTAAGCCTATGCCGCATGCACAGGAGCCAGCTGACACGTCGGGGATCGGTGGTTTCGGCTGGACGAAAGAGGAGGCTGAGCACCTGGTTTGGACAGGGAGAGGAGGAAATGGACCACTTACTGCTGCTGGCCTGCATGACTTTCATCTTCGTCATTTGCTCCTTGCCGCTGACTGTGAGTATGGGATATTATATCACTGTGAAATGTTATAGTTCAAAGCTAAAGTTCTGTTTTCCAGCCTGTTTTACTTTTCCAGAGAATGATTTTACAACAGTTAGGTTCTGGTCCTTCTCATTTTATTGGTCAAGTGCTTTCCTTTTATATAATGGTCTAGACCAGAGTATATGAGTTCTCATTTTCTCTTGAATGAAAAACCCAAGTGTTTTAGGACGTATTTCTGTCTTGTGAGGCTTTACAGCGCTCATAGTCCAATAGTTGGCAATATTGTGGTATGAACTTTTAAAACCACTGAAGAGCAGTGTTGGCAATGCTAGTTTAAGTTCCTTTTACTTGATGTCGAACAGCATCAGGTTGGTGAAAAAAATGGTAGAAACTTTTCTAAACTTTGAATCAACTGAACCATTTGCTCACCAAATGATTCATTGTTTTGACATACTTAAAACACCTGCTGGTTAAAACGGTGTAAATGCAACAAAAACTCAAGCCAAACATGTATAATTACACCTTTTACAAACTGACTGCAAATGTTTTATACATTATTCTGTTATACACTGCAAGTATTCAAATTCATTCATTAATTAAAAAAACTGACACAATTTTTGGTTAAAAACCATTAACACTCTTTTATCGATTTACCAGATTAATGTCATCTAGCAAATGTTTTGAAACCATCAAGGTTCAAAACTGACATGCCAAAGCCTCATTTGCTAAAACCATGTGACTTGGCAATTCTAAAACAAACTCTGAACCACAAATATAAAACAAAAGACTCGTAAATGTTTTAAGCATAGTTTCGAAAGCGCCCATCACTACAAAAGCCATTTAATTATGAGGACAGATGACGAGGTAGAATAAGCAATTGTTAAAAGAATAATCATCACTGTCAATTTCCTGTATGTCAAATTCCAATATGAACAACCATTACCATGCGAAAACTCTATTCATGATGTCACCGCATTCTAACACACATCACGGAAAATGTCATTTTCTTTAGTTAACTATTGTTTTTTTTAAGCTTTTGTTTTCAAAAAACATTCTAGTGACCTTTCAGTGAGTCACTTTGCTGATGGCTTTTAGTTGGTGTTGCTGTCCTTGCATTTAAGTCAACCAGATGCAAATTGCATTGGTAGTTACTGAATTATGCCGCTACTCATTTGCATCAAATTGAACTTTGTTCAACTTCGTCACATCACCAACAGTCCATGTCACTTGTCGCGCTGGAAATCAGCACCTCATTAAAATGATAATGTCCGGTGTAGGGATGGGCGATATGGGCTTAAAAATATATCACGATAATTTCTGATATTTATTGCGATAACGATATCAATGACGATAATTTAGGGAATCCTGTTTCTTTAGAGAAAAGTATTATCTTTCCTATTTTTACCCAAAATAGGGTGTTGTGAGCATTACTGAGTACACACTTAATGTAATGACTGTTTAATTCATACTGGAAGCCGGAAGGCGCCCTTGCGCAGAAACTCCACATATGCATAGTAGAAGTAATGCTCCTAGAAGTATCCAGTGATCGCTGTAGCTGAATAAAACGCAGATTGAGAAATTTTAACTGAGGAAACCTGAAGACAATAAATATGCGATTGCACAAAATATATGGTATCTGTGTTCTTCAAGCAATCTTGGGTATTTTTTATAAGGATAAAGTATATTTATAATGCAATGCTAATCGACAGCCTTTATCACTGTATATAATGCTATAAAATAGTATGATTTCTGCCTTATTCTGTGATACGAAACCACGTCTGATCACAAAAATAAGTTATTTCAAACACTCAACTATGTTATGAAGTTAATTTTGGAGAGCATGTCAATAAATTAAAATATCTTTGTTGGACAACAGGTTTGTAAATGACTCATACACATGTAAAACTGTGTCGCACATGTGCTACTGTAGTACATTTACTCAAGGCTCAGACTGATTTTTGTCGCACTGTACAGCCCTATCCAAACCTGTCCCAGATTGTAGAAGGAGCTGCTCAATTTCATGTCCGCCTTCCTTCACGTCACTACACACAGTCGCACACAGAAATATGTCAACAACTAGACTTTATCGTTATTATCGCGGGAAGACAAATTCTTATCGTATGGAGAATTTTTACCGTTATATCGCAAACGATAAGATATCGCCCATCCCTAGTCCAGTGTCTTTGTTGCTACAAATCCCTGTCCGTGTGAATCCGCTTTCCCAGCCCTTGTCATCATTTTAAATCGATGCGGTAGATTGGAAATATATATTTGAACTATAATTGCTTTTAAAACAATTGAGTCTGCTTTAAAAGGTAAAATGTAGTCTATCTTTGCAATTTGGTGGCAAATTATTCACAGTTGTTTAGTCTAAGCTCCCAGAGTTAAAGGGGTCATCAGATGTGACATGCACTTTTACAAGTAGTTTGAACTGAAATGTGTGTTGACAGTGTGTACACAACCACCCTATAATGATAAAGATCCACCCAGTGTTGTTGCTACAAATCCCTGTCCGTGTGAATGCGCTTTCCCAGCCCTTGTCATCATTTTAAATCGATGCGGTAGATTGGAAATATATATTTTAACTATAATTGCTTTTAAAACAATTGAGTCTGCTTTAAAAGGTAAAATGTAGTCTATCTTTGCAATTTGGTGGCAAATTATTCACAGTTGTTTAGTCTAAGCTCCCAGAGTTAAAGGGGTCATCAGATGTGACATGCACTTTTACAAGTAGTTTGAACTGAAATGTGTGTTGACAGTGTGTACACAACCACCCTATAATGATAAAGATCCACCCAGTGCTTTTTTAAAAATCTCGTTAAGTCATTTCCCTTTCTCATATCAAGCCGTTCTCAGATGCCTGTCTGTGTGATGTCACACAGACCCAGGCCCCTCCCACGATTGTTGATTGACACTGTTGTTTTACCTTAGACCCGCCCTGAGTAAGCTGTCATCAGTAGTGATGGGCGATACCCCTTATTTTGTTTTTGATACGATACCGATATTTTTCAAGGCAGTATCGTCGATATCGATACCGATTCGATACTTCTGCACTAAACTTTTACATTATGAAATGTATTAAATTATTAAATTACTAAGAGTAAAATGGGTAATGCAAACCACTTAACTTTGTTTAAAACGCATTTTAACCTGTTTAATCCCAATTTTTTCCCAGACATGAAAATATCCAAATGATATGTCATTAGTAACTTTTTGAAATAATCAATAATTTTATTTATTTATTTTTTTAATTTTGTGTGAAAAATTGTATTTGATGGTCAGTCACAATTGTAACCGGTGGGATAATGTGTATACTGAATTAACATATTTCTGCAGTCATAAAAATTGTTATATATCTTAGCCCAGCTATTTTAAACGGTTTGATCACATTCTAGGGTTACTATTATGCATAAAAAACCCTTATACAACATTGATAGGAATACTGAGATCAAATACAAAAAAATACAACGTATCATCAACATATTTCAAAATTTTTACTTTTTTGTAACATATATCATCACATTTTTATATTACTGCTACCAGTATTACAACATTAATATTCTAACTTATTTGTAACATTTGCACTTTTGATTTAGTGCAATATTTTGTACTGCCATTAGGGACTGCCAGTGAATGGCTGTTGCATGCATTAAATGCAACTTTTTATTCTGACAGTGTATGATTTCTATTAACATTACAGAATAGAACATGATCAATATTATCTTTCAACGTTCAATTTAAATAATTGTAATTGCACAAACTATGTAGGCTACAATTTCAATTTGTTTATTGTGAAATAACTCAAACATTTATGTTTTTTTTCTGTTCTCTGATAAGCATTGTTCAGGGCTGCCATTCCCAAAAGCTTTAATGCTTTCTTATGATACTTTTGGGAAACGCAGCCCTGTTTGAATGCACTGTCAGCAGTGAGTGAATGCTCTCTGTGATTGATTGGTTCTGTCTTGCAACATTTGCGTGTGTTCAGATGAGCAGGAAAATAGTTCTATCCTACACAATTACTCGCTAACAAAGGTTATTCGTCCAATTCAATGCATATTGTATGCATTATTATTATTATTATTATTTTTGTTAAATAAACAAAACCACTGGTAAATAAAGCGCACCTTAGTATTGATATTTTTTTTGAGTATCGATACTTTCGATACTCGCGTCAGTATCGATATATCGATACTTCGGATCGATACGCCCATCCCTAGTCATCAGTCCGCCATTGCTTCGATGCTGGAGCACATGTAGACAAGAATGGCTCCTATGCGATTGAGATGTTTTGTTGTTGGATGTAATAATGAACATAGCAGTCGTCATTTACTCCCGACATTTACTCATCATCTGATCCTCTGAAGACGCAGTGTAGTACGTTTGTTTTTGAAGGGAATGCGCCCCCCGATCTACCTAAATGTGTTTATGTTTGTGCAAACCATTCGTGATCCAGCTTCACCTACAGAAGAAGTGAGTATAAGGATCTTTTATGAATGTTTGCAAATCGCCTTTCCTAATAACGTGCTAGTTAGAAAGTTCCAAGACTAAAGTAAACAGTCTCATGAGAACTGCGCGTCACCCCACGGAAGAGAGGGGCGGGGTGAGCAGAGCTCATTAGCATTTAAATTAACATGACACTAAAACACTAACACTAAAACAGCTTGCTGAAAACAGAGCTGGTAAAGGGTGTTTTTACACTACCATTGACAAATTTTAACCAAAGTATGTCATAGACTTTTCATTAAGACCCTAAAGAATCATATCAACTTGTGGAAAATGGGCATCCGATGACCCCTTTAAAGATCTCCATAAGAAAGAAAATATTTTGCCTTTAAACTGCCTCAGGCTAACACATACTAATAATTTATTTTATGTGATTGACTAAACGAGAAGTCTGCATTTTACAAATTAGCCAGCTGCAGTGAAACATAGCACATATTTAGCTTCTTTAACCCATTGAAGGTGAGCTGAAGGTGAGGTTTGGTTGTAGTCTTTGAGTCGCCTGTAGCAATCACTGGGCGTGTACGTGCTGCGGGGGAGCTGGGACATGTATTACATAACAAAGGCTATTATTCTTGGATTGTATTCCCAAATACCAGTTGATGTGTTATTGCTGTTGGCTTTTAATTTAGATGCACGTTACAAACTTGACAACCCTGGAAGACTGGATCAGACTAACTGTGTTTTTTCACTACACCAGTTTAAAAATAGATTGGCAGGGTTTTCTGAGTATACTGTAAAAAATTACTCACTATATTTACTCAATAAAATTGTTTCAAAATATTACAAGCATATTATTAATTAAAGTTAACACATTGGAATTAATTAGAATTAATCCAATGAGATGCTTACAATTAACCATTCAAACTGAGTAAAATAGCATGAAAAAATTAAGTAAAATGTAAACAAAAATAATGGTTTCATTGGACAAAAAAAAACAAAAAACACTATGCTAAAGAATGCTATGTTATGCATGCCAGGCCAGTTGTTGGCGATCAAGAAACATAATACAAAGAAACATAATACGCATGCACATGATGTCAAATTTTTCACAAATTCACATTTTTGTTGTTTACATGGAGATGATACAGGCACCATGTTCAAAAGCTTGTGTTTTCAGAGTTATTGAAGACACCTGATGTTAACAAACAGAATCACTAAAGGAGAAAATCAAAGGTTTTAGGTTACCATTAAGGTGGTCAGTGTTTGCTTTAGTTGGGCTCTTCACTTTTTAACAATAAATTTTGTTTGGCTGCTGTAACTGAGTTATAGCAGCTAGACAATCCTAGAAAAAAAAGTTAGTCAGATGGTGTTGGTTATGGTTTTACATAATCATCATTTGACCTGAGTCACTGAACTAATTTACAGATTAATCTCTGAGTTAGATTTACATTCATTATAGCAGCCCTGTGATTCTACAGTAGAAGACCTGAACTTTTCAGTGTAGTCCAAAGAGTTTTTTAATAATTGTTCTGATCAAAAAATGTAGGGAGGAGAAAATACTTATTTTAGGCACACACTGACATCAAGAACCAGCATATAAATCTCAAGAATGGTGACAAACAGCACATTCAGATAAAGAGATCAACTCTGAGCATCACAAAACAAGCTACTAAAAAAAAATCACATAAAAACAGCAAACATAAAAGAAAATAGTAAGAATAAAATAAATTAGAGTCAATTCAGCTCATAATGTATTCATGTCGCAATGCATGATGGGAGCCATGCATGAGATTTGATTGAAAGCACCCAGAATGCACTGCAACATGTTTTTTGATGGTCACCATTGTTGAGGTTCCCACGCTGATTCTTGATGTCTTTGTAAATGAGAGCATTTTTTTTTTAATAATGTTTTGATTAGAAGAGCTTTTAAATATCTCTCTGATTATTCTGAAAATTCCAGACCTTATACTGTGCTATCACAGGATGGCTGTAATCAATAAAGTAAATCCAATTTAGAGATTCAGGTCAGATGAGGATGCTAAAACATAACCAACACCACCTGATTTCATTTTCTCTTGGCTTATCTAGCTGCTATGACTCAGCTACAGCAGCCAAAAGAAATTGTATAAAAATTCAAGGGTCAAGAGCCCAACTAAAGCGCACACACTGACCACCATAATGGTAACCAAAAAATTTAGATTTTCTCCTTCAGTGATTCTGTTTATTAACATCAGGTGTCTTCAATAACTCTGTTTTAGGGGGCCTGAAAACACAAGCTTTTGAACACGATGCCTCTATCATCTCCATGTAATCAACAAAAACGTGAATTTGTGAAAAAGTTGACGTCATGTGCATGCGCATAACGTTTTCGCAAAGTGTTTCTTGATCGCCAAGCTACTGGTTCATTAGCACAGTGATTAATTCTAATGTGTTGAATTTAATCGATAATATCGCTTGTAATATTTTGAAACAATTATAGTGAATCATTTTTTACAGTGACAAGTTCAGTTCTCAGAATAGTTGTTTTTTCTGTTTTTGCGCATAGTAAAATCACTTGCAATTTTTCTACAATAAAAGCTGTGGATCTAAATCGTTTTAAATATAATACCCTAATTATTTTTATTTTAATAATTGATGCTTGCTCATATTTGCATTAGGATTTACAAAGATTTTGTTAGAAACCTTTTAATGAAAGTAATAACTAAGGCTGTCAAATGGTGGTCAGGGAATTAAATGTGTTAATTTATATTGCATTTTTTATATAATTAATCAGTTTATGGGCCAGCTTGTGTCATCACAAACCATTTTGGCATTAAAAAAACAAACAAACAAACTACAAGACACAATTAAAAAATAGTGAAGAAAAGGCATAGACAGTTATTTTTGTGGCTGGCCTTATTGCATATGCATTTATAAGAGTTTTCCTTTTAGATGCTAAATTTATGGTAGGTGAGTATTTAAATAAATCATTCAACGTGATTTACTACGGTTTTGCGCTAGACAGTTTACTGGTATTTGTGCCAATATTTAATGGCCAAAACAGCATGTCTTAACCCACTTTGCACTTAACATGGCTGCAACTGTTGCTAATTTGCGCTGCTTTAAGTAGATTGCATTTTGGAAATGTGCTGGCTGCGTCTATTTTCTTTCTTTTGCGCACTGTCAGTAAATCACTCGCAGAACTTTCCATTCCCATTGGCACTTAGTCTCACGCTAATTTGCCCTGTTTAGTAAATCTGGCCCTAATGCATTAAATTGACAGCGCACTTTAAGCTCTCTGTATTCTGAATCTTTATCATGACCTCCCAGCCGTTTTGTACACTTCAGCATACAGTCTCTGCAGTATATTAAAAGATGACAGATGACATTAATGGTATTCCCTTTGTCTAATGAGATGCTCTGTTTGTAGCCTGGAAATAAACACTAGATACTTTATCCAAAGCAAATAGTTTACACAACCAAACCATTGCGATTTTCTTTCCATACACACAGACTCAGACTCACATGTATTTGCACCCACCCAGAAGTCATATATAACTTTTCTAACATTAAACTGCAAGGCACGTCTCTGTTCAGAGCAAGCACAAGGTCCAGCAGGACATTTCATGTCAGAGAGACTGCATGCATAAAGGAGGAAGGAAATGTGTCACAATATCAGAAAAGACCAGTCAGTAGAAGACAAGGGCCAAAGTATATGGGTGTATATGAGTGTCTGACCACATTTCAAGGACTATTATATATTAGAATATTACTATATTACATTTTTTAAACTGCATACATGGGAGGTTTTCAGCTACAGACACTTATTTTCAGGGGTTGATTTTCATCAAAACTAAAAGATTGTAAAAAAAATATAAAGATTTTTTTTTTTACATGCTTTCATTATTATTATTATTATTATTATTATTATTATTATTATTATTCCTGCTTTTTTGTCTCCTAGGCCCTAACTTCCAATCGATATTATTTTAATTTTTTAAGTTAATAACTGTAATTATAAAACATTTAAGCAGTTATCAATGCAATTATAAAATCTCTATCATAAAACATAACATCTGTAATTATAAAACATTTAAGTATTTACTGAGTAAAAATGTGTTAAAATTATAACTGCTCCTCATTTGTGGCATCACTTCCATCCCCAAAAAATTTGGGGGGTTTATATATATATATATATATATATATATATATATATACATATATCATTGCCGTAAATTATATGAAAATGTACTTTTTATTATTTCCGCCACTGCCATTTCCATTTCCAAAACTGTATATATCTTGTATAAACTGTTGAACATTGTTAGTGGATAAATTAAACAAGTGAGAGTGTGAAGAGTGTTTTAAATTGCAATGCAATGCAATGATGATTGAAAGTATAATAAACATTCCTCAAAAACCTGGTGTATCATACTTAAAGGGGTCATATGATGCTGCTAAAAAGAACATTATTTTGTGTATTTGGTGTAATGTAATGTGTTTATGCGGTTTAAGGTTAAAAAAATACATTATTTTCCACATACTGTACATAATTGCTTCTCATCTATGCCCCGCCTTTCTGAAACGCGCCGATTTTTACAAAGCTCATCGGTCTGAAAAGCGAGGTGTGCTCTAATCTACACTGCCCAAAACTCACGTTTGAATCGTCAGTGGCAAGTTCTTTAAATATAAAAATGTTCTTACAGTCTATGAGTCAGAACAGCCGGCATAGCAGTCTACTCTTCCAGGATCAGGAAACAGTCCTCCATAAAATGCACTGGACACATCTGAATATTTGAGTTGAACTGTTCTGGAACAGTGTTGTAAATACAACTTAACCACTGATTTCTAGTCGTTTCCTCTTTTGGAAGACCAAACAAAGTAGTTTCGCTTTCACAACGAAACACAGCTTCACACACGACGGGCTAGAGTGAGCGGAGGCTGGAGGCCTAGAGTGAGCGGTGGCGGGTGGGCTTGGGGCATCCACATGTGACGAACCCAGGCTGGACTCCGCTTCGTCCACGGTGAAAGACGATCCGGCGATCCACAGCGTGAAGTTGATGTATTTCCTCAGCGACCAGCACGGATCAGCTCCAGGCATGACGAAGCGGATATCGTCCTCTTTTGGAAGACCAAACAAAGTAGTTTCGCTTTCACAACGAAACACACAGCATCTTCACGACATGGCGGCGGCAGCAACAATACTACAGCGAGAATAAAAGTTATGCCTTTTTTCTTTGTGTGAAGATTTGGGCGGCGTTATGCAAATCTTCCCACATTGTGACGTAGACATGTGGGGGCGTGTTAGAACGAGCCGTTTTAGGTAGGCGTGGTTAACTCTTAACTTTTATAAAGAATATCTCTTTGGATTTGAGACTTTAGTCTTTGCAACTTTACAGATCTTCTTTATGCACCAAGAGCTTGTAACACTCCAAAGAGAAAGGAAAAATTTTAATCACATCATATGACCCCTTTAAGAGAGTTTATTTTCTAAAACTGCAAAAGATCCCCTAGTAGAAGAAACATCCATGTGTGTCTGTAATATGAGCAGTTTTAACAATAACCTAGTCGTGGCATTGGGCATTTGCCAAAGCTGGTGATATCTACCGCAGCACACAGAGCAGGAAATGACACGCTGCCTTTGATCACTCTGTCATCTGAATTTAATTTATTGTGGGACTGCTGCCAGGCGTAAGTGTTTGCTCAATAAAGATACAGTAGACCTTGAATTTCATTTGCACGCAATATTTCACTGTTAAATCATTGTAACTGTAATCTGACACCTGTTTGAGGTTTAGGCTCATATGTTTTTCCTCTTTTATCGTTTCCAACTACTTATAGCACTCATCAGTCTTATTGCGTTACTGCGTGACTCATTATTGTGTGCAGAAATGTCACAAAGTTAAACAGACAGACTGTTTGTTTGAGATCTCGTTGACCTTCATCCAATGAGTTTTTAAAACCCCAACAGAGGCCTAAAACTTTGGTTCTGGCTGAAGTAATTGTACATTTTATTATACAGAGTTACTTTAATTTCCCTTCCTTTTATGAGAAAATAATTCATTTTGATTTTATTTAATATTAGGCCACGTGCTCAGTCTGTCTTTCTTGAACTGTGTACAGATTGAGCCGCTCAAAATGTGTGCCTGCAAGCATATCGTTCTGACTGTTTTTGGGTATGACACAAATGGGCTTGTCAATACACTCACGTGTTTGAAATCTTAAAAGTAACAGTAATACTTTACAATAACAGTATACTATTATTCATGTACTAATAAAATTAAATATTACTTTAATATAAGCTAAAGATGAGTTAAGGCAGGTACTAATCAAGAACTATCCTTAACTACAACATGAGTCATATGAATTCATGTGTGAAAACTTATTTCAAAGTGTTCATTAATACAATAACAAACATGTAGTCAAGGTGGGTGTTATTCACACATGAATTCATATGATTCTTGATTACCACATGCCTTAACTCATCATTAGTTCATATTAATGAATATAACATATAATAGTATATGATAGACAAATATATGTTGGAAGTTTACATCACAGAACTGTATTTTTATAAGGTGAATCTCTCAATATTATTGTAGTTAAAAGGTCCTGCTAATCATCTCCGCTTTAGACATGGCCAATGGTCAAAAATTAGATGTATGGTTTTGAATAATATAATGATGTATTAAAAATAAAATTTATTGATTTATTTAATTTGACTGCTTGTCTATTTATTTGCTTGTTCTTGTTATTATTATTATTATTATTATTATTTATTTATATATATATATACAGTGGGTACGGAAAGTATTCAGTATATATTTTTAAACCAATCAAATAAGACAAAGTATCAAACGTTTTTTTTGCAATACCATCAATCATGCAGTAAGATTAGAAACATATATTAAGAAAGTAAGGTGAATCAATTTTAATGTCATGTTGACCTTAAAAAAATATTCCTGATTCAATAACAGTTAAGCTGAATTGACAGCATTTGAGGCATAATGTTTGTTACCACAAACATTCATTTGCACTGTTACAGTGACGCACAATGGCCCCATTCCCTTTCATTGTAAGAGACTCACTAGTTTCCCTCCAAAGTTTGGAATTTAACCTTTGAACATTTGTGAATAAAGCACTGTTTCCATTCCATGTGTTTAAGAGAACAAAACCATCACTTGCGGGAAAACTGGCGTAAAGCATCAATAATAAAATGAAAGTTGCTTCAACTGCGGAGCCCACTGTGACTTTTTTCAATAAATTACTTGCACCTCAGAGCAAACAGATGAAGTGCTATGACAAATGCTGTCATGTTATCTTGCGTTTAGAGGCAAATACTTGATGTTTGGGAACACAAACAGGCAGCTGTGGGTGGTAATTATACCATTATTATTATTTTTTTCATATATTTTAGAATGACTAAAACATTATGTTAAAACTAACATTTGAGATGTAATTAAAATCTTAATGATCTGTTAAGGCAAAGTCACAAAGTTTTTGTTTTGTTTTGCATTGCTTATCAAATAAAAACCGATCTGCCTCAATTGAGTTCATATATGGATGGAAACATTGTTACTGTAACCCTGTTTCAAAAAACAGAGACCAGTGGTAATTATGTTTTGTGTTAATCAACATTATCCCTCAAATGCTGTCATTTGTGCTGTCAATAACATGTATTGAACAAAGAATACCCCTTTAAGGTCATCAAACATCAAAATTGATTCTATTTACCATTAAAGGGTTTAAGGTGATTGGATTAATGACGGGAATGTCTTTACAGCACAGATAACCCTATAACCCTTAACCAAATTAATGCAAGTGCTTTTATAAAATTCTAAGCTTTTTTTACGTCCTCCAAAAATTGGCAAATGAGGGATGAGCCAAAATAATTTTTGTGGTAATCAACATTATGCTGACGACCTTAATTTGTACTGAACCCAGAATATTTCTTATAATATGATTTTGCTGTGGGTTTGCATTCTTGGGCTGTTTGCTGTTCTTGGACATATGTTGTCGAAGCATTTCAATTGATGGATTATAATTGCTGCAAGTTATAATTGATTATAATTGATGGATTATAATCCCCGCTTTTCCTAATTAGTAATCACCCTCTTTAATCCATCTTTGAGTTCTCCTCCTCTCTTGATTATCTGAGCTGAAGGAAGTAAAGGCCACCATGAAAGCACTGATCAATATTGAGATCAATAGTGAGGTAAGCTTGTACATTACTGAGTCTCCAGAGGTGCTGACCTGGAGTCAGTGAAGAGCACGATGATACCTGAGACTCGCTGCACTAACCTCGAATAATATCAGCATGTCTATGCACACCAAATAGGGACATATGAAACCTGCGTTATCATGGCTATTCATAGATCTCAGATATTCAAGCAGGCCCAAGATAGAACCATTGAGTACAAGCCCGGTCATAAATTGCACAAACCATTGTCAAGATTATTGATCCAAACCTTTGAAGGAAAGGTGAACCAAAGAAAAGGCACAAGTGTCCTTTAGAAAAAGGTCAAGATTTAAAGTCCCCATGAAATCAAAATTAAAGTTTTTTTGGGTGTATCAATATGTTAGTCAATATGTATGTGCTCCAAAACAGTGACAAAAATCGCATTTAGAAGATATAAGCATTTAAAGCTTTTAGTTTGTCGCTTCCGCCAAAACGGCTCAACGATTTTTTTGACGTCACATCGTACATCTTCTCATCAAATCTTCTGACCAATCAAATGCTCTCTAGAATCCGAAGCCCCCGCCCTCTGCACTATAAATAGACGCTGAAGCTGCTTGCGGCTGAGATCGGTCACTTGTTCACAGTGTAGTATTTCCTGTACAGTGAATGGCTTGAAGTGCACAATGTAGGTGATAGGGAACGATTCAGACAGTGTAAATATGCTTTCGATTGGGGCAAATGAGGTCTGGTTTCACATTGTTTCACGCGAACCGCGGCAGCGTGCACAGTCTGATCTGGACTTTGGCTCTGGTCCAGAGACGGGATCGCAAGGAGCGGATCATATGCGCGAGTCTGCATATTTTAAAAACTTTTACAACTACACAGCCTCAGCATGGTTATGACCACTATTTTGTTTTACTAAGAGTTTCATATTGAATCTAGGGGGTAATCTATTAGACTGTGGCTGTCAAATGCGCTTTACCGAACTCAATGGCTCTGGCCCGAGCAGATATAAACAAAACGCTATTGGCTATTTTAAAAAGGGGGCGGGGCTGCTCGATATGTCCCGCCCTCTCTTCCTGTTTCAGTTGAAATGACGTCACCACATAGAATAATGCTGCATGTTTCAAGGCACTTCAGGGGACCTTTAATAGCCAAACCAACTTTCGGATTACTTCGTAAGCACTGGTTCTGCTTTTTATCCAAGACTCTCTCTCAAGCTCTTGGAAAGTTGTTCATCAATTCTCATGTATTTGGAAGTGCCCATGTTCCACAGGAAGCTTTTGATTGCAGTTTTCTGTGATGTAAGTAACTTATGGAGAGAGTTTGATGAAAAGCGGGGTGCCTCTCTGCTCAGGCCAATGATGCAGTCAAGACAGATTTATGTATCACTGGTTTTCATTGCACCACAACCCATAATACGCAGATAGCTGATGTGAAATGAATACTCTTGCATGGCTGAATTGATCTAGGCTTTCCTGTTTGTCTCTTCAGGCCTTCAAACCAGCCATTTTCTTAATAATCAATTATTAAAATACCACTGGTATTAGTTATCATGAGCTCATCTGGCTCCCTTTGGTCTGAGGGATATATCAGGATGAGCTGTTCATTAGCGATACACTATAATTACAGCTATAAAAATATACTTGTAAATATACTTTAATATACTATAAATAATATATTTAAATAATATACTTTAATATACTATAAACACTATAATTACAATTATAGATCATACGTTGTAAAAAATGAAGCTGGACACTTTTTGTTAAAGTTTTGATACACAGATGTTTTTTTTTTCTTTTCTTTTCTTAAAAATGTATTAGTTAACTCTAAGGTCAAGCTGTAATATTTCATTTGAATTCAGTTCATAGAATGTGTTATTTGGAAGGCATAAACATTTTGAAATCATGCACTCCAGACAAAACGTCTTTTCAGGTAAAGTGGACCATCTCTAATTTATTAAAAACTTAATACAATTTAATACAAAACAGGGGAAGTATAGGGATATTTATTAGTTAAGATTTTTACCCAAACGTAGTGCAGCCATAATTATGTTATAAAAATGATTTTTTTAACTGTTTATTATTATTTAAATAAATATTATTGTTATATTTTTTTATTATACCATCTGGTCTAGTAAAGTGGGCCATCTCTGATTTATTATACATGACCCTGTATGTTAATTAGACATTATAAAAATGCATTTATTATTTTTTAATGTTTATTAACACATATTATCAAACAAACATATTTAACAAGATATCTAACAAACCCAAAAAGCATATAGCCTAGAAGATGAGTATATTTACTTCAAAACATCTAATAAAGTGACATGTTGTGTTGAATTTGATAAAACCTAACTGAATATTGCTAAAAACTCTACAACATATTAAAATTGTAATATTAACAACTGCAACAACAAATAGGCTAACAAACAAGTGCCCAGATGAAAAAAAGAGAAACATTTAAAACACTTTAAATTAACTTTCGTTTTTTTATTGTAAAGCTTTATAATCTGCAGGTACATTTCTTTCATCTCATCCTTTTTCCCGTCATGCCTTGTCTTCCTTTTATAAACATAATATTTCAGAAAATGTATATATACACATCTATGTAAACGTATAAATACAAAACAATTGTCTTATTCGGGAAGTATGGCGATATATTAGTTAAACCATTTTTAAGTTGAATTACTTCTTGACCGAACTTGCTGATTTAAAACGTGCAAAATCTATGTAAATTGTTCCCTTTTAGATTTAACTTATTTGTTATTATGAGCTTTATCCCATGTTTCCTCTGAGAAATGCACTTTACATGTCTGAGAGGAAAAGGTCAAATAGTCAAACACGACAACCATATGCATGCTGGGTCGAGGGGAAGTGGGAGTGAAAGCCACAAAACTATTTTTCAATGTAGACTTGTTTGAACTCAAACAAAAGCATGAATCCAGCTCACCTGCTGTGTTCCTGAACGTTGGGAGTTTTAGGAACTTCCTAACTGTAGGTAAATAAAACAAAAATGACATTTTTCTGATTTTTTATTCAGCATTTACTAGATTAAGCATATATTTACAGCACGACAAATGATCCATGTAAAAGAATGAAACATCAGCATAAGCTCATGATTAATGGTCAAATTGTCAAAAGATGTGTTTCCTGTCCTACCCAGCTAAAAATCACAAAGTGAACATTATTGTACTCTGATTGCTTGTGATTTTCAAATATTGTGGCTTGTGGTGTTGTGGCTCAATGACTGAATGCTCTAAAGTCTTGAAGGATGAGTCTCAAAGGCTTCATAAAGTGCTTTCAGTTACTGCCGAACCCAGGGCCAACCAAATATGACCAGCTCCAGGTCACTTGAGTATATATACATTTTATTTTCATAAGACATATTTTGTTTGTTGAGCTTCTTCAAAACACCAGAGACCTGTGAGTCTTCAAACGATTTATTTATTTATAAAAACTCTCTCAAAAATGTATCAAAAATATGTTTGAAGACCCTTACTTCATCTTAATCATATCCTTACACAACTATTTTAGTTTTTCTCTGTTTCTCTGTTGTTCTTTTATTGTATCATAAACTATTTACAGTATTTGGATTATTTAGGAACGCAATGCATGTCTGTTAAAATTAATAGCAACATAGAGGAACGATTCATTTGATTAGCAAAATATTACTTTTGTTTGAGACTTTTAAGGGCATCCAAAGTGCATATCTGTGACCGAGTTTCATAGTACAGAGGAAAAAGCAGGTCTGTGGCCTTATCTTGGACAAAGATCATGAGCTGACTCTCATTGTAATTCAAAAGATTTATCAAATTAAAAATCAGTCTATAGCCAGCAGCCTTGTATACCTACAACAGACCTTCCAAAGTTACGGTCTCTTGTGGCAAACCACAAAAAAAAAAATGGAGTAATGTGTGCTTGCTGTCTTATGCAAACATGTTTTTCATGAATTTTGATGGAGTGATCTCAAATGTTAGATATTTGTCTTGGATTCTGTGAGAAGGATTCATTCATTTGTTTTTAAAATTAATGTGTTTTTGTTTAGTACTCTTTGTGTGGTACGCTTGACCTCATGACATGCCCTGTAAGATCACGAAAGTATGAAACTAGAAGAGAACCACATGTTTATGCTGTTTTTACCTCTTGGGAGTTTGACCATTTTTCAGATTTATTTTCTTGAATAATCTTTTATGATTTAAAATATAAAGACCTACAAGCAAATCTTATATTTTAAAGGTTTATGATGTTCAGCCCCACTTATCTCTGACTGAAATACTGCCAACAGCTCAAACCCTCAATACTCCCTGATCTTTATCAGGATGCTGTTTTTTTTCATTTCTTTCAGAATGACAGTCTCAGTAGTTTGTAGAAACAAAAATAGCCACGAGAAACCATACTGATGGAGGTTGTGGACTTTCTGAACATCTAAATTTTGATTTTCAAAGGCGATAACATTAGGGGAATTCCCTTTAGTAATGAAGTTTTAGCTTTTTTTATATCAGTACTATTGGCCTTCAAGATGGTACAGATTTCTTTGTTGTTTAAACTACTTAAAAATGAAAATTATGTAATTAATTACTCACCCTCATGTCGTTCCAAACCCGTAAGTCCTTCGTTCATCTTCGGAACACAAATTAAGATATTTTTGATTAAATCCAAGAGCTTTCTGACCCTGCATAGACAACAACGCAACTGAAATGTTTTATGGCCCAGAAACATAGTAAAGACATCGTTTAAATAGTCCATGTGATAGTCCATCAGTGGTTCAACCTTAATTTTATGAAGCTATGAGAAGCTACTTTTTGTGTGCAAAGAAAACAAAAATTTTGACTTTATTCAACAATTTCTTCTCTCCGTGTCATTTCATTACGCAGGAGCCGGCGTTCTGACATAGAACTCATATGAACTGCGCTTTGTTTACAAGAAGAAGACGACGCACGCTGAACATAAAACAGTCTTCGTAAACATATCTAAAGATTTCGACAAAGAGGATAACTTGCAGCCTTACTTATTTGATGCTTCATAAAGTTACGGTTGAACCGCTGATGTCACATGGACTATTTGATCAATGTCCTTACTACCTTTCTGAGCAATTAAGCGTTTCAGTTTTATTGCTGTCTATGCAGGGTCAGAAAGCTCTCGGGTTTCATCAAAAATATCTTAATTTGTGTTCCGAAGATGAACAAAGGTCTTATGGGTTTGGAAAGACATGAGGGTGAGTAATTAATGACAGCATGTTCATTTTTGGGTGAACTATTCCTTTAAACTTCCTACTCCTTAACACATTGTTTCACTTTTCATTGTAGCATGTCTTTCCAAAACCAGTTTCTGTTGGAAGAGCTTTCATCTGTTTTGACCACTATCATAACAACTGACTATCAGAGAAAGTGACATTACAATTTGAACGTACACTGAGCAGCCACGACATTAAAACCACCTGCCCAATATCATGTAGGCATGGACTCCACAAGATCTCTGAACGTGTCCTGTGGTCTCTGCCACCAAGACATTAGCAGCAGATCTTTTTAGTCCTGCAAGTTGCAAGGTGGGGCCTGCATGGATCGGATTTGTTGGTTCGGCACATCCCATTGATGCTCAATCGGATTGAGATCTGGGGAATTTGGAGGCCAAGGCAACTCCTTGAACTCTTTGTCATGTTCCTTAAACCAATCCTGAACAATTTTCTTGTAAGGGTGCATTATTCTTATGAAAGAGGCCATTGCCATCAGGAAACGCTATTGCCATGATGGGGTCTAGATCTGCTACAATCTTTAGGTAGGTGGTACGTGTCAAAGAACATCCACATGAATAATAGGACCCAAGTTTTCTCAGCAGAACATTGCTCTAAGCATAATACTGTGTCCGCCAGACTGCCATCTTCCCATAGTGCATCTGCTGATAGCTTTTCTCTAGGAAAATGACGCACATGGACCATCCACCTGATCTAACAGAAAACGTGATTTATAGACCAGGCAATGTTCTTCCATTGTTCCATGGTCCAATTCTGAGGCTCACGTGTGTGTTCTGACACTTTTCTATCATGGCCAGCATTACATTTTTCAGCGATCTGAGCTGCAGTTGTTCTTCTGTGTGATCGGACGAGACGGGCTAGCCTTCACGTCCCATGCACAGCAGTGAGCCTCTGGCGTCCATGACCCTGACGCCGGTTCACCATTTGTCCTACCTTGCAACATTTTTGGTATGTACTAACCACTGCATACCAGGAACACCCCACAAGAGTTGTCGTTTTGGAGATGCTCTGATGCAGTCGTCTACTAATCACTATTTGGCCCTTGTCAGAGTCACTCAGATAAGTTCTTTTTTTGGTTCCAACACATGAAATTCAAGAACTACTGTTCTTGAAGAAATATCAGAATCTACCATAGCACCCCCTGTGGCAACACTGAGCATGCAAAGCATACTTGCATTGGATTGTAAATTGCATTCTGACATGTTTCAAAACAAGAGAACGCATGGAATTGAGGGCCTGTTTCAGGTCAACAGCAACTGTTTCTCTGATCTCTCATTCTCTGAAAACAAAATCGCATACATACAGCCATAAATTATGTAAGTGCGACTGCATACGTGCTTTGATCTGATGTGTTTTTCAAGACATTCATACTCCAGGAACACTGATAACAATAAATAAAAAAGGAACGTTCATCTAAACAAACTTTGAATTTTGGCTTGCCTGAACGATGCAACAGCCTTGAAGGTTGACATTAAAGGTTTTTGTATGTGATGCAGATGCATGGATAGATGAATGTGGATTGTGTAGTTTAGATGGTCTATTATTTGGAGAATTTGTTCACAGTTTAAGATATTGAGATCTCTAGACACAAATTTTACAAGTTTCTTGCATTGCTATCAGGGACAGTTGAGAGATCTCATTTTTTATTTTACTTTCCTACGGGAACCTTTTATTTTTTGGGAGGGATGTTGAGGGTATATAAAACACACTATGCAAGTTGATTTATTTTGGCATGTGGTTAGTATACTGTACAGTATAATACGACTTGACTGATAAAAAAAACAAGTTGAACTGCGTCAACAGAATAGTTTTGAAGTGCGCAGTGCGCCTCAGTGCATCCCTAGACATTTGGGGCCTGTGGTATGCTTTCTGTGGAAGTTTGAAAATCTTGTATTTACTGTACATCGGAGAGAAAAGTTCATCCTCAAAGTATATTATGACATAGTCCTGCCTTTGTTTTCCTGGGAGTGACAAAAGATTCTTGGGAATTTAGAATTTTCCAAAATACACTATTTCACCTACAACCTTTGGGACGTTTTTGATGAGACAATAGAATACCATGTGGATTGTTCCAGAAAGTTCAGTTAGCTGTGGCTGCATGCAAATTCCCATGCTTTCAGAGTATGTAGTGAACTCAACTTTTTGACTTCTCAAAAGTGTTCATTGGCGTACTGCTTTTGCATAATGCCTAGCATGAAAGCATGCATATTTGGATATTGTGTGAATGTTTTGTTCTCGTGTCTTATCTCAGGTGTAGTGTAACAGATGGAAATTGGATGAATGTTCAATGGATTTTACAAGCCCTGGTCTCATTCTCTTTAAATACAATTTAATTAACTTTTTTTAAAGCCACCTGAACTACAGCCATTTAATTCTACTTTCATGTCAACAAAAACAGCCAACTCACAGGACGTTATTGCACTTTCATGTCTCAAGAGACTTAACTGAGTTCTCAGGGGGTTTACACAACACCATTTTCAACTAAAAATGGAAAACTTTTTGTGTTTTGGCCATTAATTTACATGACAACAGTGTTTTGGGGGTCTGAAAATGCTAACTTTTTTGCAAATGCAAAAGTTTTTTTAAAAAAGATGTCATTATCTGTGCAAACTATGAAGACGCAAATTTGTGAAAGCGTTGACATTAGAGGTCGAACAACAGTGGCTTTTGCCGATACCGATAGCTAGGTTGGACCACACTGGCCGATACCGATTAATTAACCGATAGTTTTAAAATTGATACTGAACAAAAATTTAATTACTGCTTTATTAACAAGAACATTACTGAACCATACTAGTAGTAGTAGTAGCAGAGGTGGACAGTAACTAAGTACATTTACTTGAGTATTGTACTTAAGGACACTTTTTGAGTATCTGTACTTTACTTGAGTATTATCTTTTCTGGGAACTTATGACTTTAACTTCACTACATTTGAAAGACAAATATCGTACTTTTCACTCCACTACATTTCTATCAAGGTCCTCAAAGTAGAAAGTCGTTACTATGCGGCAGCTTTGAAAGTCAGTGGGTGATTTTTTCTTCTCTAAAACGTGACTTTCTTTTTTTCAGACAGTTTATAAGTAATCACTCTTGTAGGGCTACATGAAGTGATTTCCCAGCATTTTTTGAACACTGACCAGTTGCAAACAATTCAATAATAAGAAATTAATATTGTGGTATATATTAGACACGATATTGTCTGGTTCTGCTAAATTGTGTACGTGAAAATATTACCTATAAAGCCACAGAAGAACTGTTGTGCGTCTCCTAATAAAACACAATAGGTGTTGGACTTGAAGCAGAACTGCACAGACCGTTCTGTGTGTGACATCAAAGTACAGCGAGAGCGATTAGACATTTTTAAAATGTTTGTTTTGATGTCAAGTAAGTCTTGCTGTTTTGCTTTTTTGTTAAAGCAGTGTTGCTGTTGTAAAGTTATACAGCTACAGTTGTGTAAGTGTTAATCAAAATAAAAGCGCAGCGCTGAGTCTAGGTATCATACACACTCCGGACGCGTTGCATTCAACTCGAGCAGCGGTCTAAAACAGTTTATTTAATCACCAAACGGACACAAGTTTACTTCAAAAATGAACAATTTGGCATGGATGAGTTTGAAGTTCGGTGTTTAAAAAATGGAGCAAACGGAAAGAGAAAGCGCAACCTATATTATAGCTCTATAAATGAAGCACGCAGACTTTATTAGAGTCACAGAAAGACAAACGTTTTGCTGAAAATGCACAATACACAATTCATTATGTACATTAACAACGATTCGGGACCAATATAATGTAATTTAAAGGAAAACTATGTGAATGTCGGCTGCATTTAAATCCACGTCTGAAGTCTCCCGCTCTGTTCAGCGTGCAGTATCACGTGTCTAAACAAATATCACGTGCTGTCAGTGATTTCAACCACTAGAGGCCGCTCTCGCACTGTGTAATGACAGCAGACCCTTCTCAGCCGCTCCAGCAATGGACGCAACCCGGAAAACTATCGGCATGGATTTTTGCCGATAACCGATAGTTCCAGCAATCAACTATCGGTGCCGATTAATCGGCAAAACCGATACATCGGTCGACCTCCAGTTGACACCATGCGCAAAGCATTACGTGTTCAGTCTATAGGAATATGTATATGCGCAGGCAAAGTCGGCAACTAGTGGCCTGGCATGTATAATACAGTGTTATTGGTCATTTTTGCCGATCCATGTGAATGGGGATGATTTTGACAACATTGTGTACAATTGCATTATGTACGTGAAACTTTTCAAAAATGCAAAGGAAAAACTTTTTCGTTTTAAATACAATCATTGCTGTGTAAACATTCCCTCAGTTACGTCTCATGTAAGCTTAAACTTTAACACGTTTCTCGTAAATAAGAAAAGTTTGAGTTCATATTGAGATCTTTGACAATTCCGAAACTTTGACAATTCCGAGAAAAATGTGAGATAACTGGGTTCTTGTTCTCAAGAGATTTGATTGGTCTGAAATCAGATTTGGGAACCTTTTTTTGTCTGAAATTCAAACTGTTGGATGTTCCAGCGCATCTCATTATATCGAAGCTTCTGTTCAGGACATGATAATTATGTTGTTTTTCTCTTGTTTGTTACATTTTGCAGTTGGCGAGTCATCTTGGCTTGATATAAGCAGTTTTGTTTGATGTTGTCACACAGGGTCAGGTTTCTCCTGCAGACGCTTGAGCTTGTGTGGTGATAAACTTCTCTCGTGAGCGCTGGTTAAGATTGTTTATCTGCTGCACTGTGGCTGGAGTTTTAGTCGAATTCAGGTTGTATTAAACTTCTGTGCTCTACTTCTTTCCTTTACTGAAACGGATAACGTGGGTTAAACTGCTTTAGTCATTTCCTGCCTGAACTTTATGTGTAGCTGGTGTCACAAAGTCAGCTTCTACTCTTGCCCACATTCGATTTCACAGTGATATTGGCAGTCATATAGCATACTGTATGTTTTATTTTAGTATCAAGACAAGAATCTGTTATATTTTGTGCATCGCTTGAGAAATGTCAGAAAGGCTAAAAACAAAAAAGAGTAATTGCGACTATTTCACAATTTCGTCTTAATTTGTGACTTTCATATTGTATGATGTGGCTTTATGACTTGCAATGTGATTTTATTTCCCATAACTGCCACTTTGTTTTTCATATTTGCAACTTTATATTTCAGAAAGTGACATTTATCTCACAGTGTGCCTTTAAATCTTGCAGTTTGACTATATTTTGCAGTACAACTTTACTCGTACAGTAATTTCGACTTAATTTCTTGAAATTACGACTTTATATCTCTAAATGTCACTTTAAATCCTGCAATGTAAATATCTTGCAATACAACCTTATTTCTAAATGTAAATGTAAATTCCTTGCATTTGCAACTTTTTCTCGTAATTAAGATTTTTTTTTTTTATGAAACTTTTTATCTCACAGTGTCACTGATTCTCTGTTTTAACTCTGAGGTAGAAATGGGTTTCCCCCTTTTTGTCTTATCTTTGTAGATAGGGATGCACGATATATCGGCCACCATATCGGTATCGGCCAAAATTTTCATATCGGTGCATCCCTATTTGTAGATGTTGTCTTGTCAAAACCACAGAATTAGTTTTTTGTTTTTTAATACAGATCTAGATCTGGAGCAGCCTACTCAGTTATGTTACATTAAAAAGTCTGCATTTAAAGACCTCTCAAGACTCAAGAACAAAGAAACCACATGGAAATTTGTGTTAGGTTACATGCTAATGCGTAATGTTGATCCAAAAACCACGTTCATGGTTGAGGTTTGTTTATTGTTTCAAGGTGAACTGTCAATCACAGAGCGTGGTGTTTTCTGAAGATCATCTGTTATGAGGTTTTCCTCATCTTTTCCAGCCTCCTTTTCTAATATTTCACAGATCGCATTAAAGCAAATGAGCCCCTACAGTTCAATCTGCTTACACTAATGATTCAGAAGTGCTGGTTTGTTTATTCAACATTTCCATCCTCTAATTCTTGTTTTCTGGAGATCATTTCTCGAATGACACTTTGCCTAATTAGAGTCTCATGTCTAAAAAGTTCAGAGCTGACCTTTGAATTCAATCTCCTGTGTTGGAGGTTCATCTACACTTTAATGGAAAACATTAATGGTTCTCAGTGCAGCATTTTATTTCTCAGAAGTATCAAATAGTCTAGTTTTATGCAAATTAGTAAAAAAAAAAAAAAAGCTTGTTCCAGTTCATTAGTCATTGCTAACAGTTTGAAGTACGAGTTTTTTCTTCCAAAGTGACTTCAAGATGTTTTTCTTTTTTATTACTTCACGCCTTGCCAAATCTGATGACTGCTTTCAGATATGTGGTAAGAAAATATAAATACATCATATAAATCTGCCTCATTCAGTGCACATCTATGGGATTTTTTCACCAGTTGTTATTGTCCCACAGCAAAAATTGAAAGTGTAATTCCTTACTTTGGCCTACAGGTTTATTCTGAGCACTTCCAATTGCTTGCAGTGAAACAGACTCACCCTGACACAGAAATAGAAATGTATATCACTTTTGTAATGGTGCCAGGAAAGGCTTGGTACATATGGACTGACAAAAAAGTGAAGGAACAAAAGAGAAGAAGGCAAAGTTGCGCAAGGAGTCATAGACAGGGAGGGTTGTGAAATGAATGGTTGTCCCTTTCTTCTATTTTTTTCTAGTTTTAAGTGGTCGAACAGGCCTGGGAGGATATGAGACTATGCCACGTTCCTGTTTTGCCGATGGCTGATGTTGAGGTTGAGCACGTGGCCATTCATCCACCTTCATTTGTGTCAGTATTACCTGAATTCTCACTTGACTCTGCAGCAAATGTCTTTTAAATAATTTAATTCATTTTATAGTGAAACATAATCTAATTATCAAGGACAGAAAGGCTTAATGCGTTACCGACCGAACTGTGAGATGCATACAGTAGGTTAGATGTTATTGTATCTCGTATTGAACCTGTGAAAAGTCAAATGACTTATGAGAAGTTCTGTGTGCGTAAATGGTGCAGCATAGGGCTTGTACACTTCCAGGCAGTTAACACTTATACAGAAACTTGTGGTATAAGTGATTTTGACTTGTCTCTTTTTATTGCTGCATGCCGTTTCATTATGACCAAGGCTTTTTAGGAATAGATGTAATACTGAAGCAAAACATGTGCAGTCACCTTTGCGCTGTCTTTGAACATCGAGGCAGAGGGGCTCAAGGGCCAAAAATCAAACTTGATTGATGGCTGGGGGCCGAAAGTAGATGTTGCATTATATCCAACTCTATTATTATTATTATTAGAATTCTCAATATTTCAAATGAAAAACAAAACAAAAAAATGTTAAGACAAAAGATAAATTAGAAATGAAAATTTGGCATGGCAGGTCAAAGGAAAGGTCATCAGGGGCCAACTTTGGCATGCAGGCCTTGGTTTGGACACCATCGATCCGAGTTCGAATCCGCCTTTTGCCAAACTTTTTTCCTCCCTTTTTAAATCTAATTTCATGTCAGAAAGGCATAATCGAAAAGTTGAAAATAAAGTATCGGGTAGGGTTAGGGTAGGTGTAGGGAGGGCTTTTTTTGTCGAAATAAGGTGGCATCCATTTAATAATTTGGATTAAAATTAACATTTACACTGAATACGTTATTATTGCATACTGTTTTATAATGGACTACAATACTGAGGTACAGATAATTGCCACTATTTGCAATAAGTAGTATAAATAGCAGAAGGTCCTGCTATTTTAACAGTGTAATTAGCATCTATTGCTATTTGCACTTAGTTTAAATAGCTTCTATCACTATTTGCACTTAGTGCAAATAGCCGCGGCCTTAATATTTTCATCAAATAATTACAAAGTTTTTATTTATTTACTTTATTTTTACTCTATATTTTCATTAATACATTTTCATGTGTGAAATTTTTTTTTAATAAATAAATATTTAAAGAAATATTATATTACCTGGAAATATTTACTTAAGTTGACAGCATGCTTTCTTTCTACTCACTATGAGAATGATATTAGATGTATAGCATTGGACCTATTCATGGAATAGCAGAAAAAAACAGTAATACTATTGAAGTAAAATGTTAAATAATAAATACAATTATTGCATTATACATATGTATGCAGCATAATATTATATAATTTATATACGTTTTTTATATTAATTTCTTAAGTTGACACGATAACTTTGATAGCCCTAAAAAAAAAAATTTAAGTTTTTTTTTTTTTGTCTCAAATTTTCAGCAGTCCTCCAAACACCCCATTGTAGATCCCTGGTAAACCTCTGTCTTTTCCTCAAACTGTATATGCAATAAGGATGTATATATTATATGCATTTATTAAATCGTGTCCATCACTCTACATTTTCTGAAAGCATGGCATACCTGTTTTTCATTGTGTTGTCAGGTTTGCTATCGACAAATTTTTAATGACTGTACAAGGGAAAGTACATGCCGTTGCAGAAGAGAGTGGAGGGAAATTATGATATCTAATGTGAGTGATGGAAAAACACTCCTCAGAGCTGGGCGGGTTGATGGATGACTTTGGAAGTGGTGATGGAGAACTCTGTGTTTATATATGGAGTGGTAAAAACCCTGAGGAATTCATGCGTTTTCGGGATATCTTTGGCAATCCCAATAAGCAAAGCATTCTAACTCTCAGTTTTAGGGAAATTTATAGTTAATTTGTCAAGATAAGACTGCTCTAGCAATGCTCAGACTTTCAGAATTGCTCATTTGCACTTGTGAAATGCTGACACCTTAAAAGGACTGCAAGTTCACAAGTCCATAGGTGAAAGACAAGCCATGTAGTTTTATAGGTCATAATTATATGAAAACAGGAAATAATCACTTGTGGGAGTTTTTATGTTTCTTGGGTTGTTTCAGTGAAACGAGCGGATTCATATCAGTCTTGAGAACTGTTTAAATGAGGTCAGACTACGGTGTTTAAAATGATCTGATCTTTTTAATAAACTGCTTGTGGGAAATGATTCTTTCTTTACAGTCTGTGCACTTCAGTTGTTTTACGCACTGATAAAAAGATCTGATGCTGCCACGTTTTGTCCTTTCTAAATTTGCACGGCAAATACCTAAAACTTAAGTAGCAGATAAATAAATAAATATGTATATATATAATAACAAATGCCATATGTATAACTTTCTTTGGAGCACAAGTTATTGACCAGAATATTTGGCTGCACCCAATCAAAGTCTTACTGAACGCTCATTTTTAAAGATATCAACCTCAAATTTGGACTTTCATTAAAATGTTCTGGGTTTTTTTCAGTAATAATTGGATCAACAATAATAAATGGATCATAACTATTCCATAAATATAATTTAGTACCATAAACTAAATATTAAATAAAACATTATCGAACCTACATATAGTATTAATTTAATTTAAATAAAATATAATAAAATAAAATTGGACATTTTTGACTGCCATGTGATCAGCTCCAGAAGGTTAAATAATATTTCACAATATTACTTAATTGTATAACAAATAAATGCAGCCTTGGTAAGCCTAACAGACTTATTCCTAAAACATAAAAAAAAATCGAACTAAAGGCGGCCGTACACGGTGCGATTCTGAAGGTCGGAAAGTCGTGAGCTCTGGCACATGTCACGATTGAGTTTATCCGAAAATCATACGGAGGAAGTTACACACGACACAAATTTACTACGATTTTACAAACTCTGACAAAAGCATTATGTTTCGCGCCATTCATAAAGATATGGATTCTGAGGACGAAATAGTTTTCTTTGTGGCAGGCGGCTTGTGACGTCCAAAAAAAAAAACAAAGACAAAGGACATGGCAAAGAGAATGGCTGAAAAGCAGAGAAAAGCATGGACTTTCTGTTCTTCATAAAGAACTCATGGGAATAGGCCATTTCTGAATTTCTGCTCGTTTTGCCGGAAATACAGGCATATTCATTCATAAAGCTGAACGGCAAATTTGGCACATTCGGAATAACAAATAAAAAATAGAACTGTATAATTAAACTAAAATTATTATAGACTATATGGTTTAAATTAGTATTTGTCATCTTCTGATTGGTCAACTTCAGATGGATCGCCAAATCGTCTCGTTCAACCGCACATACGCCACGAATTTAAACCGACAGCATCCGATTTTTTTTGACATGTTTGAAAATTATCGCGAGGACGGGAGGTGCTCGTAACGTCTCGGATCGGCCCGTAATTCTTCTCATACGATACGAGCCGCGACCATGCGAGCATCAGCAATTTTCTCCCGAGAGAAAAAAATCGCCTGCGAGCTCGTAAGACAGCAAAAATCGCACCGTGTACGCCCGCCTTAACCCCAGACATTTGAATGGTAGTGATGCAGACCTGAGTCAATGTTGTTTTTTGTTTTGGGATGCAGTTCATGTGAAGTTCTTCTAAACAAATGAACCACTACTGGTCACATAATTTGCATGCTCCCGGCCACACTTTTCTCCAAATAAATCACCTTTGGAGAGCAACTTGCATTCTCACAAACACAAATGCCACTGTATGTGTGAAAAGTTTGGATGGTAAATCCAATAGGACAGACACTTCAATAGCATAGTCCAACTGGCGTCTTCTCCTGAGACGTCCGTCACGGCATGATTTGCGACCTACCGGAGCGAGTATCACAGTGCTGGAGGACCATATGAGGTCCTAAGAACATGTAGGGGAATGTTGCGGGGTGTGTTTGCTGTGGTGTTTTGACAACGAGTGATGCTGACGAGTGATGACAACCAGAGCTGGTGGTACCGGGTGGCAATTTATGTGCCCCAAGACGT
The DNA here is from genome assembly GCF_001515645.1 of Sinocyclocheilus grahami. NCBI lineage: Eukaryota > Metazoa > Chordata > Actinopteri > Cypriniformes > Cyprinidae > Sinocyclocheilus > Sinocyclocheilus grahami. Next base: position 34,275 of record NW_015506318.1, on the reverse strand, counting down.
GAAAACCTACCGTGAATTGTTTGACACATCAGTGACAGGGTCATTAGCATCACTCATGGCTTACTAATATGTTTTATACCATAATCATCGGCTGAAATGGCACAAAGAGCAGCCGATGTGCTGATATATCAAGGATTTTTGGCTCCCTCAGCATCCAGGACACTTTGTACTTCAGCATATCAGGTGTCAGTGTTGAGTCTCAACGCATCTGTGATGATGGAATATAAACGATGAAATCATCACAGTGCTGCAGCTGTAGACCGTGATGAAGATTTCTTCCAAACACAAAGAACAGTAGCAGTTCTTGCCAGAAGAGAAACTGTGCAGGTCTTCCCAGATCTGTTGGTCTTATATATCTGGGTTTGGATATGATGTCTGTTAAGAATTTAGGGCTTTTTACACTTGAATTGATAAACCCAATATCATTATGAAAGTAGGGATGCACCGATATTAAAACAATACTGAATAACTATTTTCATGTTATGGCCGAAAACGCCATATGTAATGCTAGTTGCATAATCAGATTACTTTTTTCAAGTAACTAGTAATGCATTACTTACTGTATATTACAAAATATCTTGAGTTACTTTTTCAAATAAGTAACACAAGTTCATTTGTTTTCCCATTTATTGACTGACCCCATGTTGAGAGAAATTGAGAGTGAGGTGCAGAAGCACTTCCTTCATCCTGAAGTTTATTCATTTAAATTTTGGTGTGAAAGGGCCTGTACAGTTCCCAAAAATGTAACTTTTTGGTTTTTGTTATTAAAAAACTAATAACCAAGTCCAGCCCAGGTGAAAAAAAATTTATGCAAAAGTAACAAAATTACTTTCCATAAAAAGTAACTACAGTAACAGATAGATAGATAGATAGATAGATAGATAGATAGATAGATAGATAGATAGATAGATAGATAGATAGATGGATACCAAAAAAACGGACAGTTTCATTATATGCTTTACTTAGGTCATTCTCAGGAAACATTGCAAGAAAATAACATTTCATTTGAAAATTTTACTATGGAACCTTAAAGAAATCATATTTTCCCACCTTAGACCCAAATTGTTATTTTGTTAAATTGTTATTAGTTATTTATTATTTACTAGCCCTATGGCTAACCGTAAAGTGGTACTTTATTTCCCAGGTGAAAAAAAAGTGCATTTCCATAATGTACTTAAAGTGCTTTATTTTTGCTCCCGAATTTTGTACTTAATATACTAAAAATGATTCTTTAGTACTTCTTAAGATCAACTTAATATCATCTAAGTGTACTCAACTGTGCTATTTTGGAACACCATGAATATGGACTAAAATGCACTTTTAACATACCATCTCTGCATTTAAAAAATGTATTTAGTTGCTACTTGTAGTACACTTGAACCATCTTTCATACACTAGTACACTCAAGTAGTACTACTACAAGTGGTGACTAAATACATTTTTTGAATACAGAGATAGTATGTTAAAGGGGTCATATGATGTTGCTAAAAAGAACATTATTTTGTGTATTTGGTGTAATGAAATGTGTTTATGCGGTTTAAGGTTAAAAAAAGGTGTGCTCTGATTGGCCAGCTATCCAGTGCGTTGTGATTGGCCGAATACCTCAAGCGTGTGACAGAAATGTTACGCCCCTTACCATATTGTCCCGGCCAGAGCGACGAGACAAAAACATTCAAACCCATTATAAACGTTCATATTCATGGTGTTCCAAAATAGCACAGTTGAGTACACGTAGATGATCTTAAGTTTATCTTAAGAAGTGCTAAAGAATCATTTTTAGTATATTAAGTACAAAATTTGTGAGCAAAAATAAAGCACTTTAAGTACATTATTGAAGTGTACTTTTTTCACCTGGGTTGAAACTAATCACAGTACATTTGTAATTTATTTATAATTTCAATAAATAACTGAATATATTCTGGTAGTATTGCTCAGGCTTGTTGTGCCTTGAAATAAATCATACATTAAATTGAGTAAAAAAGTAATAACCCACACAATTATTCTTTTGTTTCAATGCTGTTACAGAGAAAATGTTTCAGGGTTGAAGTGCAATATGCTTAATAATAGCCTTAGCTTGACTAGCAATGCTAATAATATTAATATTATTAGTGTTGTAATATTATTATTAATATTTTTTTTGTAAAAACCAAAGACAAATCAGAAAATATTCTCAGAAAATACATAAAGCATTTTAGAAAACTACATAGATTATATTTTAATTTGAATAAAAGCAAAACATTTGAATTTATTCTTTTAAACTAACCGTTTTGAATGGGATAATTCAAATTCATATAAAACATTTTTTATTTTAAACATGTTTGCTCTAAATAGGTAAATCTAAGAAATAATATTAATAAATTCAATATACTGTTATAGGATCACATTTATCACACAAACGACTGTTTTTTTGTTTTTTTCTGAGAATGACCTAACAGTCTGTATAGTGTTCAGGAGAATCAGCAAGTTTAACTAACTAAACAAACTAATTAACTGAGGTCATACAGCATCGATGTAGACAGCGTAACAGGTTTGACATAAAGTCTGTAGAGTGGCCGTTTAAATTCACTTCCTCACCATGTTTGATATAAGTGTGCAGTGTCTGCATGCATGATGTGAATCTGATACCCTGTCGTGACATGATATTGTGTGTTTTAATGTTTCGTTGCACAGTGTTGTACAGTGCTTGGTGTACATTGGGTTTGTTCATGCAGTGTTGACTCAAGCTAGAAACAATGGAGACTTAGTAAAGAACACAACACCCTGTCCAAACAAACATGCGTCTTTGTCTGTTTCTTCAGGCATGCAATTTGGATAATCGATATACCATTTTATAAAAGACATAAATTGCACAATTTTGGATTTTGTTTATTTGATCCTGTACCCACTAAATTACTGAAAGAGTTGTTACCTGTAGCAGAAGAACCGCTTCTCAATATTATTAACTCATCGTTATCTCTAGGTCACGTCCCAAAACCATTCAAGCTGGCGGTTATTAAGCCTCTTATTAAGAAACCACAACTAGATCCTAGTGAACTGGCAAATTACAGACCTATTTCAAATCTTCCGTTTATTTCTAAAATTTTTGAAAAAGTTGTGTCTGCTCAACTGTGCTCCTTCCTGCAAAAAATGATCTCTATGAAGTATTTCAGGTTTCAGGCCCCACCATAGCACAGAAACTGCACTTGTTAAAATTACAAATGACTTGCTTCTTGCGTCAGACCAAGGCTGCATCTCATTGCTAGTTTTACTTGATCTTAGTGCTGCGTTCGACACTATAGATCATGACATACCAGCCTGGTCTCATGTTTATACGTAGGTACTAATACGTAACATTTACAAGCACAAAACTTACACTTTTGTACGTTTTATTCATGCTAAAACATGCAATTTAGACGTATTTCAACGTTTAAAACGTACAAATCGCTACGTATTTTTAGCTAAAAAACTTAAACATTTTTATGTATCTTTTATATCATTTAGATATTCGTATCAATGCATTTTTTATCATTTTATCAATAAGCGATTTAGATTTTTAGACCCCTTAACCTGCCCCCAAACCTAAACCTTCCCATTTTATAGCGAATATGCATTTTTATAATTTTATTAATCCGCAATTTAGATTTTTAGACCCCTTAACCTGCCCCCAAACCTAAACCTTCCCATTTTATAGCGAATATGCATTTTTATAATTTTATTAATCCGCAATTTAGATTTTTAGACCCCTTAACCTGCCCCCAAACCTAAACCTTGTTTCAGGGTTGAAGTGCAATATGCTTAATAATAGCCTTAGCTTGACTAGCAATGCTAATAATATTAATATTATTAGTGTTGTAATATTATTATTAATATTTTTTTTGTAAAAACCAAAGACAAATCAGAAAATATTCTCAGAAAATACATAAAGCATTTTAGAAAACTACATAGATTATATTTTAATTTGAATAAAAGCAAAACATTTGAATTTATTCTTTTAAACTAACCGTTTTGAATGGGATAATTCAAATTCATATAAAACATTTTTTATTTTAAACATGTTTGCTCTAAATAGGTAAATCTAAGAAATAATATTAATAAATTCAATATACTGTTATAGGATCACATTTATCACACAAACGACTGTTTTTTTGTTTTTTTCTGAGAATGACCTAACAGTCTGTATAGTGTTCAGGAGAATCAGCAAGTTTAACTAACTAAACAAACTAATTAACTGAGGTCATACAGCATCGATGTAGACAGCGTAACAGGTTTGACATAAAGTCTGTAGAGTGGCCGTTTAAATTCACTTCCTCACCATGTTTGATATAAGTGTGCAGTGTCTGCATGCATGATGTGAATCTGATACCCTGTCGTGACATGATATTGTGTGTTTTAATGTTTCGTTGCACAGTGTTGTACAGTGCTTGGTGTACATTGGGTTTGTTCATGCAGTGTTGACTCAAGCTAGAAACAATGGAGACTTAGTAAAGAACACAACACCCTGTCCAAACAAACATGCGTCTTTGTCTGTTTCTTCAGGCATGCAATTTGGATAATCGATATACCATTTTATAAAAGACATAAATTGCACAATTTTGGATTTTGTTTATTTGATCCTGTACCCACTAAATTACTGAAAGAGTTGTTACCTGTAGCAGAAGAACCGCTTCTCAATATTATTAACTCATCGTTATCTCTAGGTCACGTCCCAAAACCATTCAAGCTGGCGGTTATTAAGCCTCTTATTAAGAAACCACAACTAGATCCTAGTGAACTGGCAAATTACAGACCTATTTCAAATCTTCCGTTTATTTCTAAAATTTTTGAAAAAGTTGTGTCTGCTCAACTGTGCTCCTTCCTGCAAAAAATGATCTCTATGAAGTATTTCAGGTTTCAGGCCCCACCATAGCACAGAAACTGCACTTGTTAAAATTACAAATGACTTGCTTCTTGCGTCAGACCAAGGCTGCATCTCATTGCTAGTTTTACTTGATCTTAGTGCTGCGTTCGACACTATAGATCATGACATACCAGCCTGGTCTCATGTTTATACGTAGGTACTAATACGTAACATTTACAAGCACAAAACTTACACTTTTGTACGTTTTATTCATGCTAAAACATGCAATTTAGACGTATTTCAACGTTTAAAACGTACAAATCGCTACGTATTTTTAGCTAAAAAACTTAAACATTTTTATGTATCTTTTATATCATTTAGATATTCGTATCAATGCATTTTTTATCATTTTATCAATAAGCGATTTAGATTTTTAGACCCCTTAACCTGCCCCCAAACCTAAACCTTCCCATTTTATAGCGAATATGCATTTTTATAATTTTATTAATCCGCAATTTAGATTTTTAGACCCCTTAACCTATCCCCAAACCTTAACCTAACCATTTTATAGCGATAAGGATGTAAAACGCAAATGACCGAAATACACAGGAAAATAAAAATTTTAGTAACGATATAGCATTAAAATATTTATAGTCGCTAATTTCACTCCTACCTATAAGCCTAAACATTTCTGTACAGTATAAGAAAAGCATGACAGACAGATAAATGCAATTACAATCATTTATTTATTGCAAAAATGTCAAAAGCAGTACTAAAAGTAATCCAAATGACGATGCGTTGCACCCGCAGTCCTCTCTGGCGGAATACATTAGGTTTGTGTGATCCAGAGCAGAATTTATGTTGTTAATCACTGAAAATATTATCCAGATAATTTTCCCGATCCACTCCGAGAACTCGTGAAGGCAGGCGCGCATCATTCAAACACACCTCACCAGAAACACTGCATGTCGCAATCTGTGACGAATGCAGGCGAGAGCCAATGAGCGTTCGATTATCCTGCTGTAAAACCTGTCGTTTGAAGCGGCAAAATTTGAATTTATAAAGAGCACGTCAGTCAGCGTGGGCTTTGCTGCTCACGGTCACTAGACTCGCTGCTCAGGATGGAGAAGCAAGCAGACCGCCGAATAAAGGCTTGGATTGGGGTCTTTTCCTTGCAGTCGTATGGATTCGGAAGATTTGGATTACAGCACACTGAATAAAGAGCACGTCAGTCAGCGTGGGCTTTGCTGCTCACAGTCACTAGACTCGCTGCTCAGGATGGAGAAGCAAGCAGACCGCCGAATAAAGGCTTGGATTGGGGTCTTTTCCTTGCAGTCGTATGGATTCGGAAGATTTGGATTACAGCGCACTAATAAAATTGTTTCAATTCGCAATTATGTTGCGTTTTTGGTGTATTTTATAGTTCTATTGTCAGTCACAGCATGTCGGAGAAAACACCTTTTGTGGCCTACGACAATCAAAGTAAACATTCCATGACAAGTAAAGGTTAAACGATTGCAGAAATGTTATTTATTTTAAGGTTTAAAGTGAAGTCGTGTTTAACATTATGTAGGCATATTCTTGGAAAATTATCTAAGCTAACAGAGTGTTAAAAATGTAAAAGATTGGATGACCAATCATTTTCTCCTATTAAATTCGGATAAGACAGAGGTATTACTTATTGGACCAAAAAACAGTACACAGAATCTCTTGGATTACAATTTGCATCTAGACAGATGTACGGTTACTTCCTCTACAGTCAAATGTCTGGGTGTTATATTAGCAACTTGTCTTTTGAAAATCATATGTCCCATGTTACAAAAACAGCATTTTTCCATCTTAGAAACATTGCCAAGCTATGAAACATGTTACCTGTTTCTGATGCAGAAAAGCTAGTTCATGCATTCATGACCTCTAGACTGGACTATTGTAAAGCAATGCTGCTTGTCCTGCATCTTCAATAAACAAGCTACAGGTAGTCCAAAATGCAGCGGCTAGAGTCTTTACCAGGTCAAGAAAATATGATCATATTACCCCAATTTTACAGTCTCTGCACTGGCTACCTATTAAGTTCCGTATCAGTTACAAAATATTATTACTTGCCTATAAGGCCTTTAAGGGTTTAGGTCCTGCGTACCTAACTAACCTTAAACCATGCTACAATCCATCACGCTCCCTAAGGTCACAAAACTCTGGACTTTTGGTAGTACCTGGGATAGCAAAGTCCACTAAAGGAAGTAGAGCTTTTTCGCATTTGGCTCCCAAACTCTGGAATAGCCTTCCCAATTGATTTTACCGTATGTTTCTGCCATATGTACATTTACTGACATCGTCACCACTAAGCTATTACTAAATATACAAACCCAATTCCAAAAAAGTTGGGACACTATACAAATTGTGAGTAAAAAAGGAATGGAATAATTTACAAATCTCATAAACTTATATTTTATTCACAATAGAGAAGCATATATTGTACAGCTGCTTTGCAACGATTTGTATCGTAAAAGGTGCTATACAAATAAACATACCCTAAATAAACATGAATTGATTTTGAAGTGAGGTTCAGAGAGAAATTAAACAACCTCCAATACAAGCACTTCTCTTGATCACATGATCAATACTGAAATGTCCAAATAAAACCAGAACTGATCCTACAGTATTAGCTTAAAAATGGACAAACAGCCAAATATATCAGGGATATGAATTTTATGAAAATTAAACCGATGAGCGCCAATGGATTTAGAAAGAAATCAGAATGTAATCCTAAAATTCAGAACAAATTACTTTAGTTCATAGTCTATACTTTCACCTAGTTAATTGTTAACATAGTTTCATATCAACTTTAAACTGCCTGAAATAAGTTGACTTTACTAACATATTGAGTAAACTGGCTTTCTTACAGAACTTATTTATTTCCCATCAATTTTTGACTATGAAAAGTGGCCATTGTGTAAGAGAACTGGCTCAACTGTGGCGCAGCATCACAAACTTCAAAAAAGTTTTGGTCAAATTTACAGTTGATTTGTGAATTTACATGAATGGAATCCAGTCTTTTGAATAGGATATATATCATATATTTCATGTGAGGGTAAAATATTTGCCCACTCAGATTTTGCAAACCAGTTCGAGTTCATTATTGAAAACAGACAAGGGATCAACAACAATGGACCATTTTGCCAAAAATTTGCTAATGTGAGCAATGTCACATGAATCATATCACAGGGAGACCAAATTAAGCTATTCTGATTAACTATTACTAATGCACCACTGAATCACTCACAATAAAACCAGCAACAATCAAGAAAATAAATAGCGTCACTTTTGATTGCAACCTTTTTTCAAATCTCCCTGTAGATAATAAACTTGCATACATAATGGTTTCATAATGTGACTGAGTGTCCGAGGCATTTTGGCATTGTGTGTTTATGAGAGCAAATGTATGTTTGCTCTCTGCTGTTGATCTAGGCTATTGTAATGCTGCAATGCTTCAGTTAGTGTTTAAAGCGTGACAGATGTGGGCCGCCGTCCTGCATTTGCAGTCTCTCTCTGTAATGAATGGGCACCCATTACGACTCTCAACAGACGGCCTGTTTTTAACACTCATTAATTTGAAGAAGCGGCTCGGGTGTCATTAAGTACTTTACAATCATGAATTAAAGTTAATGGAAATTGAGCTAAGAAACATAACACTATGTAATCAAGAACTGATCTTTCAGGCAAACCTGGTAACATAATTTTTCTCAGTCACGTTGGTACATTTCTCAGATGACAACTGAAATTCTCAAAACTACTTCAACTTCCACATAATCTAGTTGCTTGTGCACATCATAAAAGCAATTTCTTGTTCTTTTGAACAAATTGCCAGTGCTTTAGTACATTCATGCAACTGATTATGTACAATTGTCTGCTGTTTCCAACATTATCAACTGCTTATGTCATGTTGAACAAAACTGGTTCTCTGTTAAAAAGTCTTACCCCCAAAACATCTAGGCATTAATTCACTGGTTAAATCATTAAATACAAAACGGTCAACTAGTCAAAATTTGTCAAGCATGTACTCTATTAATTTCTACTAGGCTTTTTTTTTTGTAAATGTGTCCTGAATTGATGAACTGCACAAGTAAATATTGAATTTCACTAATGAAGGGGAAATGTAAAGCATTAGTTCAACCAATGATCAACCAGTTCTCTAAAATAGCTCAGAGATGCATGTCATGAGGCTTCATTTGTAAAACATATATTGACAGAGCATAATTTCTGACAACAGGAGAACAAAAAAGAAACAAACAGGGTCAAAAGCCGGGAGGACAAAGTGTAAGGAGGCGAGGTGGAAGGGTTGTGAGGCAAAACAGAGGAAGAGGCAGAAGAGGCCAAGGACGTAGGCACATTTCTGATGAAATAAGGGTCCGGATTGTGGACCATGTTCTCAATTATGACCTTACAATGGCTGGGGTGAGTCAAAAGGTAGAGCTCAATGCTGGGAGAACATCTGTGTCCTCAGTCATTCAAACATTTGTGGACAGAGCATGTATGCAATAAATTAATGCATACAGGTAAATCAAATCAAATAAATAAATAAATCAAATAAACATACACTCATTCACATCCTTCTCTTCACTCTCTGAGGCAGAAGTCTCCAAACTCATCCTTTCTAATCATCCTACTACTTGTCCGCTTGATCCTATTCCATCTCATCTCCTTCAAGCCATTTCTCCTGTAGTTGTACCTGCACTCACTCACATCATTAACATATCCCTTCAAACTGGTGTTTTTCGCTCAACATTTAGACAGGCTCGTATAAATCCACTACTCAAGAAACCCACCCTTAACCCATCTCTTTTAAAGAACTACAGACTCCCTTCTTCCTTTCATTGCAAAAACACTTGAATGAGCTGTGTTCAAGCAAGTCTCTGCCTTTCTCACACAGAACAACCTCCTCAACAGCAACCAGTCTGGTTTCAGAAGTGTTGTTGAAGCCCTAAGACTGGCAAGAATGGATTCCAAATCTTCTATACTTATCTTGCTGGATCTGTCCGCTGCTTCTGACACGGTTAACCACCAAATCCTCCTGTCAACCCTATTGGCAAAGGGCATCTCAGGAACTGTACTCCAGAGTCTTACCTCTCAGATAGGTCCTTCAGGATATCATGGAGAGCTGAGGTGTCCAAGTCACAACTACTGGGGTGCCTCAGAGCTCGGTTCTTGGACCACTTCTCTTCTCTGTCTACATAGCATCACTAGGTTCTGTCATTCAGAAAACTGGCTTTTCATATCACTGCTATGCTGATGACACTCAACTCTACCTCTCATTCCATCCTGATGATCCGACGATAGCTGCTTGCATGTCAGCTTGTCTAACAGACATTTCTTGCTGAATGAAGGACCATCACCTTCAACTCAGCCTTGCCAAGACAGAACTGCTTGTGGTTCCATCAAACCCATCGTTTCATCACAATTTCACCATCCAGTTAGGCACATCAACTATAACTCCTTCAAACAGCCAGAACCCTTGGAGTTATGATTGATGATCAGCTGATTTTCTCAGACCACATTGCTAAAACTGCCCGGTCTTGCAGATTTGCTTTATTCAACATCAAGAAGATCAGGACCTTTCTTTCAGAACATGCTTCACAACTCCTTGTTCAACCTCTTGTTCTGTCCAGGCTGGACTATTGCAATGTTTTCTTGGCAGGTCTTCCAGCCAGTTCAATCAAACCTTTACAATTAATCCAGAATGCGGCAACAAGATACATTTTTAACGAGCCAAAAAGAATGCACGTCACACCTCTGTTTATCAGTTTGCACTGGCTACCAATACATGCTCGCATAAAATTCAAGGCATTAATGTTTGCCTTCA
>NW_015506318.1:18274-22757 GCF_001515645.1 Sinocyclocheilus grahami | reverse complement strand
TATATATATTAATTATGGTTCGTGTAGCCATGGTAACCACAAATTAACCATGGTTTTGTTACTTCAAATAATAATTAACAAAGAAGTAGGCTATTCAGATAGCCTAATATTTTTTTGTGGTAATAAAAACAGACCTAAGCGAACAACAGCCTTTAAAATGCATTATATGAAAACAATGAGGCAATAGTGATTGGTTAATAATTAACAATAATCATATTTCATTGAATAACACTGTTAAATTACATAGCCTAATGTAATACAAAATAAATAAACAATTTACAAATGCCTGCAAAGGGTGCCAAAGGCCTGGTAAGTGCTGTTTTTACTCTTACAGGACTATCAAATTCTTGTTTAATATTGACCAAAGATTTAATTCAAATATCCACTTAATCTTTAATTTTTGGCCACCTTTTTGTGATAGAATTGCTACAGCCTCTATAATTCTTCAACAAAACCATATGGACATCACAACCCTTACAAACGTCTCGGTTATGTATGTAAAACTCGTTCCTTGAAGGAGGGAACGGAGACCTCTCGTTGGTGACCGACGAATTGGGATCTCGCTTAGAGAGACCAATCTACTTTGAGTGTAAACTAAACGAGCCAATGCACATTGGCATGTGAATATTGCATCCAGCTGCCGCTGATCACAGCGTGAGTATAAGTAGGCAGCCGGTGCAGCACATATTCAGGTTTTCGCTGAGGAGCTGAGCCGGTGACCCGGCCGCTCAGCGGTGGTACAGCAGCCGTCGCGATGGGACATCTCCGTTCCCTCCTTCAAGGAACGAGGGTTACATATGTAACCGAGACGTTCCCTTTCAGTCGGTCACTCTCGATGTCACGTCGGTGACCAACGAATTGGGATCCCTACCAAGGTGCCACGGATACTGCCCCTTCCAGTGCCCTGTAGAAACCACCTGCGTCCCTTCTTTTTGACATAGGCCGGGTCTTACCACAAGAAGACCAGTTACTGCTGCTATGGCACTACCCACTCAGTAAGACTGGATGACACTGGGAAAACGTGCCCGTTCCACTTGGAACCGGAACGTTGTGGAAGCCCATCCTTCCGAAGGAGGTTTCGGAAGCACTTACACATATAAACAACCGTCTGGGAGCATATGGAAGATTAGAGGTGATTGTAACCCCCTTGGAAAATAGCAGAAAGTCTGCCAGGGAAACACGGGCTCTGAGGCTATACCGTGGATTTTACACATATGGCATCCACTTAGGTCTCTACATATAGAACCCAGCCATCTACCGGTTCTCATGGATTCATCGAGTGAGGGCCTGGCGCCGGACACTCCGCCACGTCTGCCTGCCGAGGGGATGGAGGAGCTACGATATGGACTCTCTGGAGTGGTTTTAGCAAGTCGACCTGAAGCCAGGGCCTCTCAGTGCTTCTACTCTAATCTTTTTGCATTCTATGTGTTTTCGTTTTATTTATTATACAATTATAATTCTGACTTTCTGACTTCTGATTTCTTCTGATTAACAAAAGCAAAAAAGGCCTCTAACACTAGCTTGCTCTATTCTTTTTCTATTCTATCTGTTTTCTTTTTATATATGATTTAAACAAAAACCTTGCTACATGTACTGCATTAAGCTAACTGGGACTTGTTATAGCACTTGCTAATCATTGATTTTGATTGCTTCCATTGTCCTCATTTGTAAGTCGCTTTGGATAAAAGCGTCTGCTAAATGTAAATGTAAATGTAATGCATACATAATTAAACTACACACTAAATGATAATTCAAATAAAAATGAATGTGTTCGTCAGTAGTTGAAGCAATGTTAAAATGCTGAGAAAACACGCCCAGTGCCGCTGCTCCCTATACGCAGAGTACGCAGTTTGTGTAGGGGGTAAGTGCTGTTTTTACTCTTACAGGACTATCAAATTCTTGTTTAATATTGACCAAAGATTTAATTCAAATATCCACTTAATCTTTAATTTTTGGCCACCTTTTTGTGATAGAATTGCTACAGCCTCTATAATTCTTCAACACATCAACTCCCAGGGCGGGGGGGGCACCATCCCAGTTGCTCAAAAAAAAAAACCTTTCATTCTATATTAATATTAACATAGCCTACATATACATATACATGAATAAAAATATAAACATGAACATATATATACATATATAAAATGCATTTTACTGTGAACAAGTAGTAGGCTAAGCACCAACCACCAACGCATCTGCCTTAATATTCTCTCTGAGTTTCCATGTTCCCTTACAAAAATTAACCGTGGGTTTACTATGAATATATATATATATATATATATATATATATATATATTAATTCAAATATCCACTTAATCTTTAATTTTTGGCCACCTTTTTGTGATAGAATTGCTACAGCCTCTATAATTCTTCAACAAAACCATATGGACATCACAACCCTTACAAACGTCTCGGTTATGTATGTAAAACTCGTTCCTTGAAGGAGGGAACGGAGACCTCTCGTTGGTGACCGACGAATTGGGATCTCGCTTAGAGAGACCAATCTACTTTGAGTGTAAACTAAACGAGCCAATGCACATTGGCATGTGAATATTGCATCCAGCTGCCGCTGATCACAGCGTGAGTATAAGTAGGCAGCCGGTGCAGCACATATTCAGGTTTTCGCTGAGGAGCTGAGCCGGTGACCCGGCCGCTCAGCGGTGGTACAGCAGCCGTCGCGATGGGACATCTCCGTTCCCTCCTTCAAGGAACGAGGGTTACATATGTAACCGAGACGTTCCCTTTCAGTCGGTCACTCTCGATGTCACGTCGGTGACCAACGAATTGGGATCCCTACCAAGGTGCCACGGATACTGCCCCTTCCAGTGCCCTGTAGAAACCACCTGCGTCCCTTCTTTTTGACATAGGCCGGGTCTTACCACAAGAAGACCAGTTACTGCTGCTATGGCACTACCCACTCAGTAAGACTGGATGACACTGGGAAAACGTGCCCGTTCCACTTGGAACCGGAACGTTGTGGAAGCCCATCCTTCCGAAGGAGGTTTCGGAAGCACTTACACATATAAACAACCGTCTGGGAGCATATGGAAGATTAGAGGTGATTGTAACCCCCTTGGAAAATAGCAGAAAGTCTGCCAGGGAAACACGGGCTCTGAGGCTATACCGTGGATTTTACACATATGGCATCCACTTAGGTCTCTACATATAGAACCCAGCCATCTACCGGTTCTCATGGATTCATCGAGTGAGGGCCTGGCGCCGGACACTCCGCCACGTCTGCCTGCCGAGGGGATGGAGGAGCTACGATATGGACTCTCTGGAGTGGTTTTAGCAAGTCGACCTGAAGCCAGGGCCTCTCAGTGCTTCTACCCGTTTGAGGTGAGAACACAGGAGGATACCGGCTTCACACGAAGTCTAGAATAGAATCTAGTGAACGTGTTGGGGGTCGCCCAGCCCGCAGTTCTACAAATATCTGCTAGCGAGGCGCCACGAGCCAGCGCCCAGGAGGATGCAACACTTCTAGTAGAGTGAGCTCGCAACCTGAACGGGCAGGGCACACCCTGTGCCTGATAAGCCAGGGTGATGGCATCCACTATGCAGTGGGCCATCCTCTGCTTAGAGACGACATTCCCTTCTGCTGGCCTCTGACAGACAAAGAGCTGGTCTGAGGTCCTGAATTTTTGCATCCTGTCTACGTAGCATCTCAATGCTGGGATGGGACAAAGCAAAGCTAGGGCTGGGTCTGCCTCCTCCGGGGTAATGCTTACAGGCTCACCACTTGATCCCTGAAGGGAGTAGTGGGAACCTTGGGCACATAGCTTGGCCGGGGCCTCAGGATTACCTGGGAGTCAGCCGGCCCAAACTCTAGGCATGAATCGTCGACTGAAAATGCGTGCTGGTCCCCTACCCTCTTGATGGAGGCCAATTCGTTTTCATTGACATTAACTTCAGCTCGACTGTCTGCAAAGGCACAAAAAAAGCTATTCAAGGGCAGGCTTTAAGATGGTTTAGATCCTACCTGTCCGATCGCTACCACCTTGTTCATTTAAATGGGGAGTCATCTCAATTATCACCAGTAAAATATGGAGTGCCACAAGGATCTGTCCTAGGTCCTCTGCTATTTTCGATATACATGTTGCCCCTTGGTAATATTATTAGAAAATACAGGATTAGTTTCCACTGTTATGCCGATGATACTCAACTATATATCTCAACAAGACCAGATGAAACTTCTAAATTATCTAAGCTAACAGAATGTGTTAAAAATGTAAAAGATTGAATGACCAATAATTTTCTCCTATTAAATTCGGATAAGACAGAGATATTACTTATTGGACCAAAAGACAGTACACAGAATCTTGTGGATTACAATTTGCAACTTGACGGCTGTACGGTTACTTCCTCTACAGTCAAAAATCTGGGTGTTATATTAGATAGCAACTTGTCATTTGAAAATCATATTTCCCATGTTAAAAAAACGGCATTCTTCCATCTTAGAAACATTGCCAAATTACGAAACATG
>NW_015506318.1:2240-15120 GCF_001515645.1 Sinocyclocheilus grahami | reverse complement strand
TGTGCACTTACTCAGTAGGATTTTCCAGCGAACTCAAAACTGAACGACGTGCGTGTGCCTTTCTTGTGCAAGATGCCGGTGATGCAGCCACAGTCCTAAACGAAAATTAAAACTGTTTCAAATATTTCAGCGTCATTACTCCATAAGACATGGGTATAACACATTCAAAATATTTACACCAGAGCAGATCTTCATGAACAGAAGCTTAGTTACATTCATAAACACAAGCATGCTTTGTATGTAGGCCTATACAATCCAAAAACTATAGTTATAAACATATATGGCTATATTCGTGAACAGAGAATATCCTATCACAGTAAAGTTTTGACTAATCATTCTTACTGACATTAGGCTAGTGACATTATAACTCATATTACTTTTATATCGTTTTTCTGTCTGTTATAGAACATAAAAACATCCTGGCATCGTGACATTTAGATGCTGTGAATGAAACTTCATAATGTATCATTTGATTATACATTTAGTCAGGAATTATAGTTTGGAGAAAGTCTAACTAGTAAAATGTGTACAAGTTATGTGAAAACTAATACAAGTAGGTTAATAAAAAAGACTTACTCATGTTTTTTCCTGAGGTAATCAGCTTCTTGAGGTGAATTCTGTCTTATTCCTCTCAGCGCGACGCGAACAGTACAGCTTGAGGTCTTGCTGTGATGTGGGCGTTTACATGCTGCGCGCTTCACGTGGATGATTATAATATCAATAGCGCTCAGCGCGTGGGCGTGGTCGCATTAGAGATAATGAAGGTAGATGTGAAAGACTGGACATCGCGTTGGTTTCATATGGATTACTTTATCATATAATATTTGCTTTCGATAAGACTTGCTTAGTTTAAAAGTAGACATGTCAAGCTTTCTATAGATATATCTCTCATGTCTCTTTGTTGAGTATTTGCTGAGTTACAGTTCATTTTAATGACGCGTTTCTAAATAAAGATTATGCAGACCAAGGCGGCAGACAGCACACCCTGTTTGTTTTCTTTATTTTATAAATGCACAAAGTTCTGTTGTTATTATGTGTGTATACAAATAAAAGTAGACCCTTTACAGATTCGATTAATGTATTGCTCTTATCTGTAAGATCAAAACTGAAAGTGTAATTTAAGTTATTTTCGGTGTTATCAGGAGAAGATGCCTCAAAACGCGTATCCGCGTTAGTCAACCTCAAAGGATTTAACCTTCTCGCCCCCCTAAGGAACCTGATGATCAGGTAATGCTTCCCCACCGACTTCCCTTCCACGGGGTCATGGTTGGCTGCAATCGCAGCCACGTAGACTTTAAGGGTGGAGGGAGACAGCCTTCGCTCCAACCCCTACGACAGCACGACTCTGATCGGACATTTCCGGGGTCTTCTCGGTGAGAAGAACACCATTCAACGAACAGGTTCCACTTCAAGGCGTAAGCGTGTCTTGTAGACGGTGCTCTCGCCGAAGTGAAAGTGTCAACTACCTCTTGGGGTAGGTCACCTAGAACCTCCGCGTCCTGTCCAGGGACCAGACATGAAGTTTCCAGAGGTCTGGACGCAGGTGCCACAGGGTGCCCAATCTCTGAGTCAGTAGATCCTTCCTCAGAGGAATCTGCCAAGGAGGGGCTGTCACAAGGAGCATCAGTTCCAGGAACGAAGTCCGAGTGGGCCAGTAAAGCGCCACGAGCAGGACCTGCTCCTCTTCCTCCTTGATCTTGCACAGTGTCTGTGCAAGGCTCACTGTGGAAAACGCATACTTACAAAGGCCCCGCGGCCAGCTGTGTGCCAGTGCGTCCGTGCCGAGTAGAACAACTGGCAGTGAGAGGTTTCTGGAGAGGCAAACCGGTCTACCTGAGCGAATCCAAAACGACTCCAAATCAGCTGGACAGCTCGTCGGCTGCCCGGTTGTGCAGACCAGGAATGTGAATGGCATGAAGCGACCTCAGATGCTCAGATGCGAAAGCACCAAGTCCCTGTGTGCACACAACTTATCCTGAGACTGAGCTAGTACGAGCCAATCATCGAGGTAGTTGAGAATGCGAACGCCCTGTTCTCTCAGGGGAACAAGGGCTGCCTCCACAACTTACGTGAAGACACGGAGTGACAGGGACTGCCTAGAGGGCAGGACCTCGTACTGATATGCTCATCCTTCGGACGCGAACCACAGTAATGGTCTGTGGTGCAGAAGAATCAACACATGAAAGTACGCATCCTTCAGGTCGATCGCTGCAAACCAATCTCGGGGACGGATGCACCTGAAGATGGAAGGTGGAACGCAGGGACCTGAAGAGGGATGTCTGAGTGTGCAGTGCAACACTTACCTGGTTCCACGGTTTAGCAGAGGGTGTGCGCGAGTAGGGCCTTTGACGATGCTCTCGAACCGCCCGCTGCTGCCTGCTGGCGAGAGAGGAGGATGAGCGTGGACCGGTGTTGGTCCGTCCGTGACTCTCCATGCCCTCTTGGGACCCAGAGACAGAGAAAACCACTCTCCTGTTGAGATTTTTGGAAACCAGATTCTCCACCCGGCCCTCCTCCGGGTAAGGGAGAGGTGCATCCCTCTCTCTCTGGGTCGCCCGTCCCGAGGCCTCTTGCTCTTCCGCTCACCGCTAGGTTGACAGGGGCCTGGATGGGCGGGGCGGCTTGCCTACGCCCAGCTCCACGGCGCCACTTGCGTAAGGCTGCTGCGGATGCGGCACGAGAGCGGGGGTGGATACAGGGGGCCGCCCTCGGCGATGAGCAGGCTGGGGCGCTGCAGCCGGCGGACGGATGGAGGCAGAACGTCGGATCGCCTCAGTCTGCTCCTGTGCAGCCGAGAACTGCTGGGCCATGTCTCGACTGCATTGCCGAAAAGGCCGGTCTGGGGCACAGGGACCTTGAGGAACTGAACTTTGTCGGCGTCCCTCATGTCGACCAGTCACAACCAGAGGTGACACTACTGGACCACAAGTGTGGACATCGCACGACCCAGAGAACTCGCGGTGACCTTCGTCGCTCGGTGCGCGAGATCAGTTGTGGTACGGAGCTCTTTTAGAACTTCCGACTTTAGCCTGAAGAACCTGGAGCAATGCCGTAGCGTGTAAGGCGGAGGCAGCTTCTCCACAGGCTGTATAAGCATCGCCGGACAGACCAGATGAGTACCTACAGACCCGGGAGGAAAGGCGCAGTTCGCCCTGCTGGGTGGAGGCGGTATCAGGACACAACTGCATCGCAACCGACCGCCACCAGGGGAACCCCCATATACCCCCTAACTGCACCACCGTCGAGAGTGGTGAGGGACGAGGAGTTAGCAGGTCGTTTTCCAGCATAAAAAGGTGCCTCGGTAAGCCCCTCATGCACCTCCGGGAAGAATGGCACGGACCACCCCGAAGAACCAATCATCCAACCTTGAGGGCTCGGGACACGGTGGAGGTCTCCACTCAAGCCCTACCTACACGGCGACCCTGGAAAGCATAGCCGTTATTTCCGGATCCGATTCAGTCATTGCTACAGTCCCGGAAGACAGCAGCACAGCCGAATCTTCCTCTCCAGAAAGCTCCAGCTCACCTCCTCAAGCTCCTTGTAGAGGGCCCAGCACGTTCCATTGGCAGCTCAACTGGTTGCGGAGTGCAAGAGGAGCGATGGTCCCCCGAGGGTTGGTTCCCTGGAGGGTTTGCCATCACTGTTACCCTCAGACCGCCCGTGCTACTGCCTAAAGTAGCCCCCGCCTGACGAGAACTAGATCGAGGCAGAGGCAACGGAGCTCCGCCCCTTTGAGGAAACAGAGCTTGGCCCACGACTCCGAGATGATCATCTTCCAGCAATGAGAACATGACTCATCCACAAACGCCACCTCAGCGTGCTAAATGCCCAGGCACGTGAGGCAGCGATCGTGACCATCACCCAGCGCCAGGTACGCCCGGTGAATACGTTGTCTATAGCAAGACACCCACATCGTCTTTACAAACACGTAACGTTGAGTTTGCCACGCAATGTCGTCTTTAAAAAGACGCACCCGTGAATGCTCTTTTAGGGGAAAAGCTCTTTTAGCGTGCTGAAGCGCACAGGGGAGATGGCCACCTGCAACACAAACAGGGGGTAGTGCAGCCTGATGTATGCAACCCACTCAACACGGGAAACCACCACCGCTGAAGCACCGTACCGCCAACACGAAGAGCTCTCAAAGAGCGTGCTGAACTCGTTCAGTCTTCTTCTCTCAGTAGAGTAGTCAGGAGCAGAACAATGTGATCGCTCTGCTCCGAAACGAAAAGCTGAATATGCGCTGCACCGGCTGCCTACTTATACTCACGCTGTGATCAGCGGCAGCTGGATGCAATAATCGCATGCCAATGTGCATTGGCTCGTTTAGTTTACACTCGAAGTAGATTGGTCTCTCTAAGCGAGATCTCAATTCGTCGGTCACCGACGTGACGTCGAGAGTGACCGACTGAAAGGGAAACATGGTTTTATCGTAAAACTACTTCATTTTCTTTTGTGTGATTTCTGAATGCTTGAGACTATAAAATCAATCAGACAACTGTATTAATAAAATCATAGCCATAGAAGGTAACTGTTTTTTTGTTAAAACTGTTTTATTACACTGACTGCTCTTAATTTACTTAAGGTTTTTTTTTAACTGTTAAAAACTGTTTATTTAGAAGTGCACTCAGTAATTTTTCAGTGACTAATATCTTCTGCTTCATTTAATGCATGGTCAGTACTGAAATTTGTTACAAAAAAGGGTGAAGCGGGTTTTTATTTTTTATTTAATTTATCAATTTTTATTTTGATAATATTTAATCTTTAAACATTTTTTATTTAATATATGTAATTTTAGTTTGTATTTGTGTTTTGCTATATAACTACAATTGTACTTTGTAAATAATACAGTTTAATTTAAATGTATTTATTTATTTACTTTTATATTTTATTAAAGTTCTATTTTTAATTAATTATTTTTTTTTACTTCCATAATATTTGGAGGAGGGGGCACAACAATACAATTCTGCCTAGGGCATCCATTTGGCCAGCAGCGGCCCTGAACCCGCCTTAAAATTGAAATGATTTTTGTAAAAACAAGGGATCAATTGCTGTGTAGCCCCCTGACTAGTGTCTGGCCTTTGTGTGAACGTCCACAAAATTGGAAGACTTTCTGAGTGTTTAAGTGGTATTTTAGAATGGAGTATTTAAAAGATGGAAAAAAAATTAAATTGGGGAGAATCAATAAATTATAAATAATTTATTGCTATTGCGTGAATAATTTGTAATCATGTAATCAATAAAAAAGTAACTTTAGTCAATTTAATTTAACCTAAATACAAGTACTTACATTTTTTTATTTGATTATGCAATCCAGATTACATGTAATCAGTTACTACCCAGCTCTGGCCATAGTTTACATTAGGAAATCCTGAAAGATTACATTGTTATATCGACAGCATGACTATAATATTATTTTGTTTGTGAACAGTGACAGAAAGACTGGTCCTTTTGATGGCACCGATATGTTTGCTGACATAAATACTTTTAAAAGATGAACTAAGGATTTTGAGCAAGATACAATAATCCATTGTATTCTGCTGTTTGTACGAATTGTTTTGACAGATTCATTTACTGGTTAGCAAATGTTAAGGATGATTAGAAAATTTTATAAAGCGAGTGAGAGAAACTGTAAATGTAGTAACATTCATAATTTCCTTACACATGAAAATTATGGGAAGTATGTTATTTGTAACTCTGGAATTAAAGCATGGTAATTGCAATTTTATTAGGATGCAGTGATTCATTAGCCTTTTTTATAGTTACAGCTAGCATGAAAAGCATTGTACTAAATATAATAATAATTCCTTACATTTATATAGCGTATTCTGGGCACTCAAATAGCTTTACATAGAAGGGGGGAATATCCTCAACCACCACCAAATATGAACTGACATTCACAAACCATTGTTCTTCTGCAATGTGATGCATTTCAGAATGAAACAAACTTTATTAACTGGCAGTTTGCTGGATGGTGAAATGTGAGCCAGGAGAATGGAAGAGAGAAAATAAATAAGAGGGATTCATGAAGAGAGGGATATTTGTTTCAGAGCGGGATAACGTCATTACATTTTTAATAAACGTCTATGTGGACAATTTTTTTTTCACTAATGAATGATTGACAATAAGAGCAGGAACATGTAAATAAAGTTCATTTTGATATCATGCTGACAGCCCATGGTCATTTCTCTATGTGCACATACCTGACTGCCTGCCTTTAAAAAAAAATTATAATAAAATATACTTTTTTTGGCAATATTAAATATATATTGTCGTCGTTCTAAAATGGCTAACATTAATTACTGTTATTTAAAAAAAAAAAAAGCATGCTATTGAATTATTTTACTGTATATGAACCAGTGTACTGTGATAATACATGTTTTAGAACAAGCCATATTTATAACCAGCAGTTACTCTAAAAAGTAATTAATTAGCTAATTACTTCTTTAACAATGTAATTAGATTACTGTACTAATTACACTCTCTAAAAAAGTATTGCATTACTTGTTAATTACTTTTTAATCCCACACCAACCTCAACAGTTGAACAATACAAGCACAGACATGAAACTGTTCTTTTTATTTTTTTTTAAATAAATAATATAAAATTGCATTATTTAGATGTTACATTTTCATGTAAATTCACTATTGTTTTATATGGAATTTTGGTCCCACTTTATATTAGGTGGCCTTAACTAGTATGTACTTACATCAATATTGTGTTCATATTGTATTGAAAAGCACTGTTGCTGCTATTGAGGTGGGATACGGGTAAGGTTAGGGACGGGGGGGGGGGGGGGGGTCATAATGTCATATCTCCTGATCCTAAATGACAGCATATCCCATGCAGAGGCCTTTAGATTAATCCGAAAAATCAAACTAAGACATAACAGTTTTCCAAATTCTAAAACAGTTGTTGGATATTCTCGTTCCCCATAGCGACTGCTGCAAATGTTGATATAATATTTGCACGATATCATAATACCACAGATTTAGTATTTGACAATTTCCTATTAGTTCACTGAGATGAAAGAATGCGATTGAATTATTTTAGCAATAATACTATATTAAATTTTTTTTTTTAATTTATTCAGCACAAGTAGCATTGTCTAAGATCACAGATGTGGAAACCACTGATTCCAATGCTGAAATGATGTATGCAGATGAGTCAAATGTTTTTGGAAATCTATCTCATATTCTCAGCAGTATTATGCATACCAGATTTTAACCTACTAACCCAAAGGTTAAAATCACACATGATCCTTTTGTGTGCAGTATTTTCAATATTGCATCATTTTCAGTTTCCCACAGAAAAGGGGAGCGACGAGTCTGACATCAAACAGTGATTTATGATTATGTTGGCATTGCATGTTTGATTGGAAGCGAGATGCTATTTGACGTCAGGCACACAGCAGATGTTTGGCCTTTTATAGAGTCATGAATCAAACTCTGTTAACATTTCAACAGCTGTGACAGCAGTCGGTATTTACAGTCTCATCTGTGTATTTGAAATCTATTAAAGGTTAACTAATCCTTTCCAAGAGTACATGATTGCTTCAGGCCAGCATAACATGTCTTGGTTTACTTTTTGTTACCTTGTGTAACTATTCTGAAAAAATGAGCCTAGATTTGATGAGCCATGTTCAAAGCTGTTGTGCAATGCACATGAATGCATTTTTTTTTGGAATGCATCAAGTTCATATTCATTTGCAATAATGACCACCTAAGTGTGATTACCTGCATCTGATACAGTGTTCATTCTTCAGCTCAATCTCATATTAGTTTGAATGTCCACTTGCCACAAGGTCACCAGCCCAGTCACAATCCCAATCGCCAGCCAGTCACCAGCTCAGTTACCTTGACACATTAAGGACTCCATTTCCCAGCATCCCGCCTGCTTCACACCTGCAGCTGATCCCCAATCAGCACACCTGCCACCATTCGCCTCATCACCTACGGTATAAAAGCAGTCGCCCCTTTACTCCCTTATTGTCTGGTCTCGTCGGTGGTAACCCCTACACGTTATTGTTACTACAAGCCACTTACCTGCATTTCTCCAGTCATTATTTTCACCTGTGTTTCCTGCAAAGAAAAGGGACAAGGAACAAGGAACTATTAGTCTCAAGCTAAGTCTATTGAACTGATCTTCATTTGAACTGCTTACCTGCCACTTGCCTGCCTCCCATATCTACTGCTAATCCTGTGAATAGACCTCTTGAAACTTACCTGTTCGTCTCCTAATGGTCTCCTTCTGTTTGCCGACACCGGAGGTGATTTCCGATAACATCGCTGCTCAATGCATTTGTTGGCTACATCTTACAAGGTGTTGTTGAAAGTAAAAATAACTTGTTTACAACCCTGTTTCAGTCACATTGAATATAAGTCTTTACTGCTGACTCACTCAACTCCTGTTGCCATCTATGGTTCCCTGAGATGGCATGAAATGTTGCGTCCTCTAGCAGTTGCTATGGAGAATTCCTCCAGCATGACTGGTGTTTGAAGCACTAATGTCTAAACACGACAATAACATTGGCCGGTGACAGCCAATGACAACACTACCTGTGCGACCATGGTATAAAAGGATACCAGAGGAACATTCCCTCTCTGTGAACCATCATAACGTGTAAACTTGAGACGTTCCCTTTCAAGGAAAACTACGCTGCATCCTCTAGTGGTCGCTATGTGGAAATACCCACTCTGGCATGATGAGGGGAGTGCATGCCATATTACTCGGGGCAAGCACTAAGCACCAACTCCACGGGGTCACTGTCGGAGTTGCCCCTTGGACGCATCAGTGGCTGTCAGTGACACTATCCCATCAGTATAAACATAGACATAACACAATATAAACATAATGGTTGCTGTCATAAAAATTTGATGGATTTATTTAAACATAAATTAAACATTGAAGAACAGTCAAATTTATAATGAATATGTTATATGGTGCATATATTTAGCAATATGCCCCTCTCTACAGTTAATTTTTCTATCTGATTAATGAGGTAAATGTGACGTTATGTGACATTGTTTACAAGACGTTATATTGACGTCTTTGCGCGGCTGAAACACTGATTGAGCGATTACATGAGACAGGATACGGATTGTAAAGTTGTACTCTTTTAACTTACCTTCGGATGTTTAGTCATGTTTATTTTGTGCTGAAACTGGTATTAATGTGGAGGAGATGATTAGTTCACGTGCGCCTCGCTCAGTGTTGAACTGAGGCGCTACAGCGATCGGTCACTCCACATTAAACAGCACCAAAACGGTATTTATTGTTTGAATACTGCAATACAATGGACAGAATTTGAAATCTGAGACTTTGTTTTATATTAAAAGTACCAAAGCACAATGCATATTGCCATATATTGGATGGGAAGTGCCCTTTCAATGTTCCGTCCATTAACTGAAAACAGGCTAGACTAATCGATTCTTGGGATGTAAGAATCGATATCGTTCCGTAAAAATGATAATCGATTAACATCGAGATATCAATATTTTTTTACCCAGCCCTAACCCCTAATCTCCCAGGGAGTCCACGGGGTAGTCAATGATCTGTCTTGCCGAGGCAGAATCTCTGACTCGACACACAGTAAAGGTGTCCAATGAAAGGGAAATTGCAATTGAAACAGCAATCACCACCCACCATTAACAGAGATGGAGGTATGCTATTCAAAGAGACTTCAAAAAGAATCCTTCAACTTGATAGCATGGAGCTCTGAAGAGAATGATACTTATATACAACCTTTCTTTTACACAAGAGTACAGAGCCTTTTAGGGCCGACGTCATAATTACGTCACAGCGCTAGCTGGAGTCAAAACAAAGGGAAAACTGGAGGTGGCCAATACAAACCTGCACATATTCAGGCTGCATAAGGAGCTTAAAATATCATCTTGTTGTAATGTTGGGTGCCAGAATCGACGTAATACAGCCTCAAATTAGAAATTCGATCGCATATCTGCTGCCACTGCCAGACAAAAAAAACGACGACAGCTGTGGTTAAACGCGATAAAACAAGCAGACTGGACAGAAACGATCGTCAAAAATGCTCACGTTTGCAGCGCACACTTCTTATCAGAAAAGGTTAAATAAAGTATTGTCTTTTGTTGTTATGGGCGCGTCTACAGATTTCTTGCCATATGTCTATGTTTCTTGCATACGGTATTTATTGTTTGAATACTGCAATACAATGGACAGAATTTGAAATCTGAGACTTTGTTTTATATTAAAAGTACCAAAGCACAATGCATATTGCCATATATTGGATGGGAAGTGCCCTTTCAATGTTCCGTCCATTAACTGAAAACAGGCTAGACTAATCGATTCTTGGGATGTAAGAATCGATATCGTTCCGTAAAAATGATAATCGATTAACATCGAGATATCAATATTTTTTTACCCAGCCCTAACCCCTAATCTCCCAGGGAGTCCATGGGGTAGTCAATGATCTGTCTTGCCGAGGCAGAATCTCTGACTCGACACACAGTAAAGGTGTCCAATGAAAGGGAAATTGCAATTGAAACAGCAATCACCACCCACCATTAACAGAGATGGAGGTATGCTATTCAAAGAGACTTCAAAAAGAATCCTTCAACTTGATAGCATGGAGCTCTGAAGAGAATGATACTTATATACAACCTTTCTTTTACACAAGAGTACAGAGCCTTTTAGGGCCGACGTCATAATTACGTCACAGCGCTAGCTGGAGTCAAAACAAAGGGAAAACTGGAGGTGGCCAATACAAACCTGCACATATTCAGGCTGCATAAGGAGCTTAAAATATCATCTTGTTGTAATGTTGGGTGCCAGAATCGACGGAGTACAGATTCCAATTTAAAATTTTATTGCATACCTGAACACTTGCGTTTGCAGTGCACACTTCTTATCAGAAAAGGTTCAATGAAGTATTGTCCTTTGTTGTTATGGATTATTGTTTGTGTTACACATCTAAAGATTTCTTATGCATTTCACGACTATGTCATGTATGAAATAATGTCTGTGTGCATGCGAGTAAAACAACAAACTAGGGCTGTGCAAATAATCGAATGCGATTTTCATGCGTATCTCGTCAGTAAAGCCGGTTCTGTGATTAGTAGTAAATCTCCAGCACGTGCTTTCAGATGGAGCGGCATTTACTACACAGAGCCGTAGTTCACTGACAAGCTACCTCGATTCATTGAACGCACGTGCTGGAGATTTACTACTAATCACAGAACCGGCTTTACTGACGAGATGCGCATTATTATTATTATTATAAATTTTTTATTTAACATGGATATCACAGTTACATTGGACAAACCACATGCCCTTGCTTAAGTGTTTTAGCACACATGCTAATTTTCAACACCAGTCCATGGGAGGCTTTTCAGAAAGCAATAACAATACTACTAATAATAATACAAAAAGTAATAATAACAATGCTAATAAAGAAAAAAGGAAAAAGAAAAAAATATACCATAAAATTACAAAAATGCATGAAAATCGCATTTGATTATTTGCACAGCCCTACAACAAACTGACAATTGATATGCTTAATCAACTGTAATTGTATATACATTGTTGTAATTGATTGTGGCTGGACTTTTTAAGAACCTGGCAAGCAAGAATAATCAAATACAAAAAGTTCAAAAATAGCAGTTTCTGTATTTTTTTTCAAAAAAACTCACATCTTACTTTAAATGCACTGTATGTAAAGTTACTGTAATGTCACTGTAAACTTGCATCATTTACAGGTGGTATATACTTTAAAATAACTATATGGCCATTACATGATACATACATCTTCAAATAATATATCCATCACATTGAATGTTTAACTTTTTTTTGTATTTTGGCCCAGTTCACAATCATGTAGCAGTAAAAAAAATAGTTGCTGAAATTGAAATATATATACATCTTCATGACTAGATAGACACAGGTGAGTTTGTCACATTAGGTTTCTCTATAGATGTGAATCACTCAACCAGAGGGAATCCTGTCAGATCGTCCATCCTTTGAGTGATGGGTCGGGCCAATCTGGTTTCGTCCGTTAAAGGTTTCCTTTTCAAATAACAATCGTGTGTTCTCGGACAGTGATTGACCTTACACATGCAGGTAAAATCGGATTTTCTCCAGTTATTGTTAAAAAACAAGCTAACAAACTTCATAGCTAGCATTAGTGAAGCAGTCAGGGGAATCTTTCTGCCTCCACCTAAGCTTCACCCACAGAAAAACGTCACAATGCTTACTAACAGAAAAAGGGTCCCTCTCACTCAACCTGCAAAAAGCCTGAAACAAACTGTAGCAGTTATAGGGAGGCAAGAAGGAGCATGAATTCATGACAACACTGATGAAGCACAACTCACCCAAACCTTCAACACTCAAACATTGCTATATAAGAAATAGGGCTGTGCAAATTATCGAATGCGATTATCATGCGCATCGCTTCAGTAAAGCCGGTTCTGTGATTAGTATTAAATCTCCATCACCTGCTTTCAAATGGAGCGGCATTTGCTACACAGAGCCGTAGTTCACTGACAAGCTACGCAATATCGCGTTCATTATCGCAGGCGATACATCGGCCATTGCTGCATCACACAGTTTTTTTAGCTTCAGCCAATGAATCCAGTTGCAGGATGTCAAACTTTTTTTAACTTTTTTTTTATGTGCTAGATTTAAAAAGTCATGTAGTGTACCTTACGTCACTGAAAGGCAGTGTTGGGGGTAACGCATTACAAGTAACGCGAGTTACGTAATCAGATTACTTTTTTCAAGTAACTAGTAAAGTAACGCATTACTTTTTTAATTTACAAGAAAATATCCAAGTTACTTTTTCAAAAAAGTAACGCTAGTTACTTTGTTTTCCCATTTATTGACTGACAAGTCTCCTGTCCCCATATTGGGA
>NW_015506318.1:0-1909 GCF_001515645.1 Sinocyclocheilus grahami | reverse complement strand
TTTTTTTATTGCTGAAGAGTGTTTCTTCTCCTGCGTTCTACTGTACAGACGTGAATTTACCTTTGCTTCAGCCTGAGGTTTATTCATTACACTTTTAGATGTGAAA
Organism: Sinocyclocheilus grahami; assembly: GCF_001515645.1. Classification (NCBI taxonomy): domain Eukaryota; kingdom Metazoa; phylum Chordata; class Actinopteri; order Cypriniformes; family Cyprinidae; genus Sinocyclocheilus; species Sinocyclocheilus grahami. The sequence goes on along the minus strand of NW_015506318.1, from coordinate 1,803 downwards.
TACATTTAACTTTTACATTTGTTTTTAATATAAGAAGTTATATTTATAGCAATCAAGCCCTGCTCATATTTAAAAAGTAACGCGAAAGTAACACAAAAGTAATGTAACGCATTACTTTCCATAAAAAGTAACTAAGTAACGTAATTAGTTACTTTTTTAGGGAGTAACGCAATATTGTAATGCATTACTTTTAAAAGTAACTTTCCCCAACACTGCTGAAAGGTAAGCAATTTTACCATGGCTATCTTAGTTTCTATGCTTTACCTCAGAAAATAACCACATGATACGTTATACATTATGCATGCCCTCAGTGACCTGCCTTATGTGTCAGTAATTAGCTAAATCACTGCTAGAACAATATCACAGAACAGTAGTAGACTTACAAATGCTGCAATATAAATTTGAGAAGAGGGTTGAGGTTGGACAATGCACATACAAGCACTCATGTTAATATGAGCACATATGGCCACAAAAGAGTTTCCTCATTTACAATCAATGGACACAGTGGGATAGCAGTGGAGGATGGAGGAGAACTGAAAAGGGAGGAAGAAAGAAACCAGATATTTTCTCCTCTATTTGACAATGGATCAATAAATGCACGTCTGCTTCAACACTGTGTAGACCGCACAAACATTTTCCACAGGTCACAGTGGGAGTGCTTTAGATTAACATCACACAACCATCTCTGCTATTTTTCCATTACGCTTTGGTATGATAGTGAACTAGCCTAGCATCTCTCATTAACTGCAATTTGCTAATGTTGCCAAAGTTCAGTCGTAAACACACAGTATTGTATTATCTTAAAGACATATGTAGTTTCACAGTTGTATATTTTATATCAGGATAAATTGTTTAAAACCATGTGTATACTAAAGATAGCAGTTATACACAGTGCTGCGTATATCTGGACATATACAAATCTCTGTTATACTTTAGGTAACACAATCTAAGCTGCTGCAAAATATATTATCGCTGACAAGTTAAAAAATTAAAATTAAACCCTAAAATTAAAAAAATAGTAATGGTGAACTAGGCCTGAACTTACAAAAGTAAATACTAGTATAATACTTAGGGTAAAGATTTGAACAAACATTAAAACCCAAGTAAAATAAATAATAGTAGCCTAATGCTTACCTTAGCAAACAACGCTAATTAGCTTCCCAACACGTCTGAAAGCTGCAGTCAGTACAAAAGGCGGGAAAATTTTTAATCTGTTAAGTTTCTTTTAAATGATTCTTAAACCTTCTTAAGTTTTATTTATAATTTTTTTTTAAACATTCAGAATATTCAAGTTTTTTTTTCAGTCTATCAGAATGGTTAAACACTTTTATTTTAAAATTCTCAGGTAAATATGTTGACAGAGTAATGCAAAATACTGCATTGGTAACACAATGGCGCCATCAACTGTCCAGCTTGTATTTCACTCCCAATCACATTTAGTGAGGTGGTTCTACCTTTTAAATTCCATTGTCGACAACATTATTCGATGCATTGTTTGAGTAAATTAAAACTAAAATAATTATGATTAAAACAATCAAATTTAATAATTTCAGGAGCTGAATGTTCTTCAAGGTTCCTACTTTTTAACCTATAAAGTTATGTGTCTTCCAGTTTGTACTTTACTAGATAAGCAGAACTAATATGTTTTTAAAAAAATGTTTTGCTCAAAATCTTCAACTCTGTTAAAAATAAAGAATGTAAAGTTTGTTTTTGAACTGCAATGTAAACCATTTTTGGAACCAGGTTTTTAAAAGAGCCATTTTTCCTTAGTGTGAAGAACATTTCAGAGTCAGTCATTTTAAA
>NW_015506317.1:334714-335708 GCF_001515645.1 Sinocyclocheilus grahami | reverse complement strand
ATAGATGGATGGATGGATGGATGGATGGATGGATGGATGGATAGGTGGGTGGGTGGATGGATGGGTGGATGGATAGATAGATAGATTACTAATAATTATAATTTCTAGATAGATAGAAACATTAAATACAAGTTACAAATGACAAACAACAAAGCAACACGAGTTAATTTCTTCTTCTTCTTCTTGGTCATTTAAAAAAAAATTCATTCAAAAGTGAATTAATTATATTTATATATATTTATGGGAAGACTGAATCTGCAATAGGTAAGCAGCTTGGTGTGAAGAAATCAACTGTGGGAGCAATTATTAGAAAATGGAAGACATACAAGACCACTGATAATCTCCCTCGATCTGGGGCTCCACGCAAGATCTCACCCCGTGGGGTCAAAATGATCACAAAAACTGTGAGCAAAAATCCCAGAACCACACGGGGGGACCAAGTGAATGACCTGCAGAGAGCTGGGACCAAAGTAACAAAGGCTACCATCAGTAACACACTGCGCCGCCAGGGACTCAAATCCTGCAGTGCCAGATGTGTCCCCCTGCTTAAGCCAGTACATGTCCAGGCCCGTCTGAAGTTTGCTAGAGAGCATTTGGATGATCCAGAAGAGGATTGGGAGAATGTCATATGGTCAGATGAAACCAAAATAGAACTTTTTGGTAAAAACTCAACTTGTCGTGTTTGGAGGAGAAAGAATGCTGAGTTGCATCCAAAGAACACCATACCTACTGTGAAGCATGGGAGTGGAAACATCATGCTTTGGGGCTGTTTTTCTGCAAAGGGACCAGGACAACTGATCCGTGTAAACGAAAGAATGAATGGGGCCATGTATCGTGAGATTGAGTGAAAACCTCCTTCCATCAGCAAGGGCATTGAAGATGAAACGTGGCTGGGTCTTTCAGCATGACAATGATCCAAAACACACCGCCCGGGCAACGAAGGAGGGGCTTCGTAAGAAGCATTTCAAGGTCCTGGAGTGGCCTAGCCAGCCTC
>NW_015506317.1:325422-327840 GCF_001515645.1 Sinocyclocheilus grahami | reverse complement strand
GTCAGTGATAGAAATATGATTTAAGACGGTAGTTTAAGCATGTTTAGTTTGAAAAAGTTTAATAGTAAATAAGACACAGTGAGACAATATTTACATAAAATAATAATAATGAAAATAAATATTTATTTGCAACAACTGATGGAGTGCTGAATGCTGCATGCACACGCAGTGTTGTCAAGGTAACGTTTGGTCAGTCATTCCCTTCGCCAAGAGAGTTCCAAACGCTTATACGAGACAGTAATGCCCTGCACCCTTCAAAGAACACACTTCAAGGGGTCTGCCCTTCGAAGGGAGTAGGGCATAGGGATGCTCACTTCTGTTTGGAATTCGCCGCATGTCTCTTGTATCACCGCGGAGGTGCGGACGCGCTCTCTCGTTTCATTCAAATGCAGCTTGCGCCTCAGTTTTTGATTGTATTGAAAATGAAATCAGAGGAATTTAGTATTAATACTACTATAATTTTGCTGTAGTGATCATATTGTCCTGACGATTGTTTTGTACACTGCTCATAATGGATTTATAAATGGGTAAGATTTCAAAACATTAATCTCAATTCAATATTTCATATCCCCATGTTTATATATTATTAATAATTAATAAAAAAATTTTTGAAAATAACCAATCGTTTCGCTAGATAAGACCCTCCTTCCTCGGCTGGGATCGTTTAGAGCCCTTTGAAGCTGCATTTAAACTGCATTTTGGAAGTTCAAAGTCAGGAGCACCATAGAAGTCCATTATATGGAGAGAAATCCTGAAATGTTTTCCTCAAAAAAACAATTTCTTTACGAGATAAAGAAAGACATGAACATTTTAGATGACAAGGGTGTTGAGTACATTATCTGTAAAAAAAAATTCTGGAAGTGAACTACTCCTTTAATGCAGCTTCACAGAAAGTTATGGTGTTAATATTTGTAATATCTTAATACCTTATAGTCACATTTAGCAGATAAGCGCTGTGCTCTAATAGTTTCCATTTTGTGCCAACATAAACAGTCAAGAAGTTCAGAATTGCTATGTAGTAAATATCACTTGAGTACTTGCAGATTCTTACGTATTCAACATTATATATTATCCTGTGCAATGATATAGGCCTAAAGAATCACACAGCCAAAATTAGCTATATAGCATGTATTTATTTGTGTTAGTGTATTGTATTTATGGATGCGGGTACAGATAGATATTCTGTATATTCAACTTTAAATATATCTCTGATCAATAATATAGTTTACATTTTGTGGTGATAGAAATGAGAAAGCAATTGAGATTTGCTATAAAGTGATGTTAAATATTAAGGGAAATTATTTAGAACCAAATAGTTGGATTTTATACTGCACACATATTAGGATAATTTGATCATCTCCAACCCTATTTTTACATGACCCTGATTCTCCTAATATTCTTTTAGTGTCTTGGCATTCCAGCAGCCCAATGCTAAAAAGCAGCGGCGCATATCAGAGAATGCAGCAAAGTTGGCGGCCATGGGAGTGTTGCCACGAAGAGAAAAGCTTCTTCAACTCCGAAGGGCTGCAGCCGCCTCTGGGGTGTCAGTTAAAGAACATCCAGTGGCCAATAATAATCCAGATAGAGCATTTTATGACCTGTGGAGTGCAGGCAGTGAGTAGAGTTAGTCTTTACACTTTCTCTTGTGATGTGATGTACGCAAGTGGCACAATATGACTTGTCTTCTCAATGTCCAACAGCACCAGAGACGGCTGATCCCTACTATCTTGAACAGACTAAGAAAAAGCTTGTCAAGGTGAGAACAGTGTTCTTTTCTGTTGTGATAATTCATAGCCATTTTGACAATGGTGTTGCTAGTGGCTGGCCAATATTTCAGTCATTATTTGGTATTTTGTAATTATCATTTTTTATTTCTTAATTATCAGTAATTACTTTTATTTGGTATTTTTTAATTATTAATAATCGTCATCTGGTATTATTTTTTTAATCAAATGTTGTGAACAGGATTTTGACAGTACAGGTGTACAAGGAGTCCATTCTTACTAAAAAATACTACACTAAGACTATAAGAAGTAGAATCTAAAGTAGAAATGTTTTTGAAAGTTATTTATCTTTTATTTCCACAAATTTTTCTTAATATTTATTTTTAAACTCAAACTATTTCTTATTAAAGTGCCCCTATTATGGATTTTTGAAAATGACCTTTCATGCAGTGTGTAACACGTGAATGAAAACACCCTGCAAAGTTTTAAATCTGAAAGTGCACAGTGTATAAAGTTATTGTCTCTCAAAAGAAAGAGTAGACTCTGAATCATTGAAACGAGTCGTTTTTAAAACGAATCCCAAGCCGTTTCATGTTGAAGTCAACATGAAACATTTGCATATTACCCGCCCACTTGTTGGTCTTTTCGGGTTGGTCTGAATGAAAATGCAAATTCATTCTTTGCCACTAGGTGC
>NW_015506317.1:279052-324962 GCF_001515645.1 Sinocyclocheilus grahami | reverse complement strand
TCTGCCGTCTCACTAATGAGGACATAAATACATGAATAACATCTCCAGAACTGCTCTGAGAGTCACTTCATCAGCATTTGACCGTTTCATTTGAGTAAAACTATCATCGTGTCATACACACACAGGAATGTAAAGGTATTCACGGCAACCCGTCAAAATAAAAGTTTGGTTTAACTTGAGGGCATTGGCAGAAATATATTACTGTTGTTGAGTAGAATGTACGCAACGGACTGCTACTACTACTACTAAAATTATTAAAACCTTATTTTTAAGGAATAAGCATTCAATATTTCTTCAATGTTTTAATTGTAATATTAAATGACCTTTATATTCCAAAAAAATTAATTTGTTTAATTTTCATTACTTAAAAGATATAAATGAATGTTTTATGCCTTAAAACAAAATGTAAATACACAACACAGAATTTCTGAGCAAAAATCTGAGCGTAAACCTAGGGGAAACACTGGTCGAGCTAATCGTTTGGGAGTCGTTAAACAAGTAAAGTAAAAATAAATGCATATTTAAGACAATGAACGTGTTTTTTGACCTTGCATGCATGTCAACCTGTTGTTGGGGACTCCCAAAACCAAAATATGAACCTTTCATTACCCATAATAAGGGCACTTTAAGTTTCATTGCAGCAGTTATTATGCTTATGTTATTTACTGTCTTTAGTAGTGTGATTTGATATATACTGGCTAATCAACCATTAGCCAGCTTGTTCTCTAAGATGCTGTTTGTTTACACCTGGTATTAAGATGTGTTTTGGTCAATCTAATCACAAGTGGGCAACGCTAAATACAGGTGTGGATGGGGTATAACATTTTTTGAGCTTGTCCACTCAACTATTTTCAAGGGTAGTTCAACGGAAGCTGCTGCTCTCCGTATCATTTTTTTTTTGCGTTGTTTCCTTTGACATTCTTATGTAAGTTTCATAAGCTTATTTCACAATATTAGATCGAAAGCTCAGAAAAAGCCCATACGTACACTCACTCTCATAGACCCTCCCCTCAAAATCAGGACAGAAGTGGTCATAAGTGGACAAAAGAGATGGATTAAAACACCAGGTGCAAACTAGAATGTGTCTGCCTTGTCTACTTATTAGCGTCTTAATACCAGGTGTAAACAGGGCCTAAGGTATCGGCATCTGCAATTTAAAAAATCCATATCAGTGAACCACTATATTTAGCTGTTGTTATGGTCGTGTGCTGAATTTGTTGTTCATTTTTCTCCACTTTTTTTAAGAGACCAGATAGACTGAATGAGAAACCTTCCGTTCTTCCTGCGATTGAAGTCATCGCTCCTGGAGGTTCATACAACCCAGACTTCTTTTCTCACCAGGTAAAATACTGCCCGTTTCTGCTACACAAAGCTCATTGTATCAGAAAACTTTTTGATTTGATGATCAAATGACCAATATGTTTTTGAAATCAATGTGTGTGTGTTTCTCTAGGAGCTGCTTCGTGAGGCCCATGAGGTAGAGGTCAAGAAGCAGAAAGCAGAGGAAAGGTTGGCACGTCAACTGGCTGTGAATGAGGATAAGGCCACTGAGGTACAACCTCTAACCTTGAGCTATGGTCAAATTAGCAAAAATTTGCAAGTTAAAAAATGTCTATTGTAAATAGTGTAGTGATGTATGAAGTACAGCTCACACAGAAATCACTTTCAAACGCCAAATTCCCAATCATGAGAATTCCTAGTGAGATGACTGGATTCTGCCTGCACAAATTCATAGAACAACAGTAAATATGACCACGTTTACCGTAACGTCTCCTGCCTCGCATCATTTTTCTGTCCTTTGCTGAAAGGCTTACCGTCTACGATAATAACTGCATTTGCAAAAATGTTTAATATTCAGCTGAAAATACTGTATCTCGCAGTGTAATGCAATCAAACTGATTTCTGTCTGAAGAATGAACCAAGCATAATTGTAGCTGCCATTTTTAACATCTTTCTCGACTCAAACTCAAAATACTTTGTTTTTTTTTAATTGCTTTTTATTTATAAAAACCGTTTTGTTTTTATTTTCACGTGGTTACCTCACATTTCTTTTTCTTTTTTTTTTGAGTCTCACTTTATTTTAAGGTCCATTTCTCGCTATTAACAAACCATTAATTATGACTTTTGCCTCAAACTCCTAATTTGCTGTTTATTAATAAGTTAATAAGGCAGTTGTTATGTTTAGGTATTGGGTAGGATTAGGGATGCAGAATATTTGCTTTATAAGCCCTAATAAACAGCCAATATGTTAATAATATGCATGCTAATAAGCTAGTTAATAGTGAGAATTGGTCCCTATACTAAAGAGTTACTTTTTTTTTATGTGTGTGATGGTAAGCATTATACAGTGCTGTGTAGTGGGTAAGCTAGCATTTTGAGTAATGCTAGTCTTTTTATTTAAAATTTTATCATATGCAAGAACAAACAAAAGATCAAAACAATACAAAATATATATTCAAAACCCCAACTCCACCCACCCCACTACCCATCAGACAAAAAGTATCAATTATATTAAAAAAAGGAAACCCTGTGTTATACAAATTTGGGACTGTGTTCCCTACTTGAGTTTTTCAACAAATGACAGAAAAGGTTGCCAGATTGCATAGAATCTCTGGGTGGCCTAGTGTTGCTTTCGTCAACGAAAATTATGACTAAATATAGTCGTCAACGAACCTTTATCACGTGACGAAAACGAGACGAGATGAAAATGCTGGTCATGTGACGATGACGATAATTAAATGCACAATGCAATATCGTTGACGAATAAAAACGAGACGAAATGTGGCTTACAAAATAAAAACTATGCTAAAATTTCTCTTCATTTTCGTTGACCAAAACGAGACGAAACTAAATGTTATAATGATATTTCGTCTTGAAATTATTATTATTATTTTGCAGTATTTCTGTTTCCTGTGTCTCGCTTCAGAGGCTGCATCAGGCGCAGACGCAGGTGACACTTCCTCAAGCCCCACTCGCGGCATTATTTATAACAGTGTTTCCCAACCGGGGTCTGTCGAGAGCAGGGGTGCCGTGTAAAAAAAATCATTTTTTAATATTTTTCAATTGCTAAAATGTTCAAAAAAGCAGCTATTATATAATATCCATTTCTAATGCCGCCAATAATTAGAGATGCACAGAAATTCCGGCTGCCGAAAATGAGTTCACCACTCAGGATTCACGTGTGTGTGCGTGTGTGTGTGCGTGTGTGTATTATCCATAGACTGTATAGTATTATCCCGCTCTGTGTGTGCGTTATCCTGCTCTGTGCGTGTGTGCTCCGCTCAGTTGCTCGCGGCCCATGTGAGTGCTCCATTCATATACCGTTCATGCTCATCGGAACAGCAAAGTCCACTCAAAAATCAAGCTGACAGGAAACATCGATGTAGTACAGTATTGTTTCTGTCTGCAATAGCCCTACTGTGATTCTTCAGATGGTCTAAATTTGCCAGGCTATGCTGATTGAGGAGCTTATAAATTTTACCTATGGTTTGTTTTAAGTCTTGTCCTATCTTAAAAATAGTCTAATAGAGATGTGGGAGGATATGAGGGAAAACAATCAGTATGCGAAACCAAAAAAATTTGTATTTGTAGGTATCTAAAGAAATGGGACCTAGGAATCTTAAATCTATTAACCAGTTCGTCAAAAGATACAAAAATGTTGTTTATATAAAGATCTTGAAATGTACAAACCCCACTTTTAGCCCAAACATCAAAGGCTTTATCTAATATTGAAGGAGTAAACATGCAGTTATTGCTTAATGGGGCACATAAAGAGAGACTACGGAGAGCAAATGACTTTCTAAATTGATTCCAGGTTTTTAGTGATTGTATCACCATAGGATTCGAGGAGTAGTGAGAGGCAGGTTTAAGCATTGGAAGTTCAGAGCACATTAAAGAAGATAGGGAAACAGATTTACAGGAGGTTTTCTCCAAACTAAGACATTTAGGGACGCAAGGGCTATCACTGTCCTTCATCCATTAAGTCAATCCTCTCATATTAGCCGCCCAGTAAAATTATAACCACTTAGACGCATGTTCTGTGCTGTGATGCCAAATATAGCAATAAAAGGAGATGGATCTATTGGCAATTCTATCATTTCTGAGAAAGCATCAAAGATCGATTTCCAAAAGTTGTACAAAGCTGGACATGTCCAAAACATATGTATAATGCACGCGCCTGGCTACACCTATCACAAATAGGATCTAGTTCTGGTCTGAATCTAGATAACCTAACCTTTGACCAATGTAGTCGGTGTACCACCTTGAATTGTATAACCACATGACGTTGACATCTAGATGATGAGTAGATATGTTTAATAATTTTCTGCCAAATTGTTTCCGGGATTTGTTCATTCAAATCTTCCTCCCATTCATTCTTCAGATGGTCTAAATTTGCCAGGCTATGCTGATTGAGGAGCTTATAAATTTTACCTATGGTTTGTTTTAAGTCTTGTCCTATCTTAAAAATAGAGTCTAATAGAGATGTGGGAGGATATGAGGGAAAACAATCAGTATGCGAAACCAAAAAAATTTGTATTTGTAGGTATCTAAAGAAATGGGACCTAGGAATCTTAAATCTATTAACCAGTTCGTCAAAAGATACAAAAATGTTGTTTATATAAAGATCTTGAAATGTTCAAATCCCACTTTTAGCCCAAACATCAAAGGCTTTATCTAATATTGAAGGAGTAAACATGCAGTTATTGCTTAATGGGGCACATAAAGAGAGACTACGGAGAGCAAATTACTTTTTAAATTGATTCCAAATTTTTAGTGATTGTATCACCATAGGATTCGAGGAGTAGCGAGAGGCAGGTTTAAGCATTGGAAGTTCAGAGCACATTAAAGAAGATAGGGAAACAGATTTACTGGAGGTTTTCTCCAAACTAAGCCATTTAGGGGTACAACGGCTATCACTTACCTCATCCAGTAAGTCAATCCTCTCATATTAGCCGCCCAGTAATAAAGCATAAAATTGGGAAGTGCCATGGCGTGGGGCTTTTGTAATGCACTTTTCCGAATCCGAGGATTTTTGTTGTTCCAGATAAATGCTGACATGGGCTTCTCTATGGAGTTGAAAAAATATTTAGTCAGAAAAATAGGAAGATTTGAAATAAATTTAGGAACTTAAGCAATACATTCATCTTAATAGTGTTAATTCTTCCACTTAAAGAGAGGGGCAGCAAATCCCAGCGTTTGATTTCCTGTTTCAGACCTTCTATCAAGGGCAGAAAATTAACTTTATATAGATCCTTGTAATTGCGTGTAGCCCAGATTCCCAAATATTTAATCATTTTTATGGTAACTTTAAAAGGAATCGAATTGAAAAATACGAGCAGCATTAACTCACTTTTTTGGAGGTTTAATCTGAATCTTTCCTAAATATTAAATAATTTAGAGACCCGGCAAGGGATCTGATATAAATACAATAATAAATCGTCCGCATAAAGCGAAATTTTACACTCCATATGCCCCCTGCGAAACCCTTTAATAAAGATGTCTTGCCGTATGGCTATTGCCAGTGGCTCGATTGCAATGGCAAATAAAAGTGGAGACAGCGGGCAACCTTGCCTGGTGCCTCTTTGTAGATTATATAGGGCAGATCGATTATTGTTGGTGCGGACTGCAGCCATTGGGGAGGAATAGAGGATTTTAACCCATGATATAAAATTAGGACCAAATCCAAATTTTCTTAAGGTGCAGAAAAGGTAGTCCCACTCCACCCGATCAAAGGCTTTTTCAGCATCAAGCGATATCAGAATCTCTGGTATGTTGGGTGGGTAAGCTAGCATTTTGGACATAAGTTCCAAGTTCAGATTGGAGTGTATCCACATGCTCTCCTAAATATGCATTTTTTTGTGTGTGTGTTTATTTAGGAGAGCACCTTTAAAGAGCAGGTGGAGGGGTTGATTGAGGAAGAGGAGATTGAACCAAAGGAGCCAGAAGGGGACACCGAAGACACAGTCATTGGGCCAACTGCAACACAGGAAAAGAAAACTGAGAAACAGAGGAAAAAGGAGAAAGCTAAAAGGATTAAGGTAAAGCAGAATGAACTTGCCTGTTGACCAAGTTGGGTATGAATCTCTTGATTAACATTCAAAGCTTTAATTTATTGAACAGGATTTGCAGAGGAAGGCGGAGCGTCAGGTGATTGATAAGCAGCAGCAGTTGTTCCAATTGCGATCTATCCATACCAGCGTGAAGAAGCAGGAACAGAGGACCAAGATGAGGCAGGCTCAACGCAAGGCCCAACAAGAGGCACAGAAAAGCATGCCTCGCCGACTGAGCAGACTCAAGTCAGTTCTTTTACATTTACATGTATTCATTTAGCAGACGCTTTTATCCAAAGCAACTTATAATTGAGGAATTCAACAAGTGATTCATCATAAAGAGGCAAATAAACAGGAAGTACTCATAATACAAAGTTTCGCATTGTTCAGATTAGCACAAGCTAGACAGGGAGGGATTAAGGAAAGCAACGTTTTTTGTGTGTTATGGTACCACGAGGCATTGCTCACTCGTATATCTCAGACTTCTGGAGGGGATGTAAATTCATAATAGTGAGTGGAAGTAGGCAGTGTGCTGAGCCTGTGGCTGTTCTATACGCAAGCATCAATGTCTTGGAACGTGAGAGCTGTAACCGGTTAAAAAAGTTTACACCAGGATTTCTGACCGAATTGATGGGGTAATTGTTGATGAACCTAGCTGGATTGTGAAATCATGCTGTAGAGTTGGAGTGCCAGGGAAGACGAGAAGCTCCATCTTTGCCAGGTTGAGCCACAGGTGATGTTCTTTCATCCATGCTGAGATGTCCGCCAGGCAGCCTGAGATCCGTGCAGCTACCATTGAATCATCTAGTTGAAATGAAAGAGAACTGTGTGTCATCAGCATAGCAATGGTAGGAGAAACCATGTGCCTGTATGATGGGTCCCAGTGATGTAGCGTATAGAAGCGGAGAAGAGGAGGGGTCCAAGGACTGATCCCGGAGGAACCCCAGTTGCATTTGTTTTCCTGCACACTTCATGACATCATGATAGAGAGAATTTTCATCTGATTTGAAGTTAGTCTGCTGTACTATCCATGAATGCAGTACAAATGGGTATTCTGTTAATTATTTTATTAAATAAGCCCAGTAGTATTGCATATCAGTGACACCCAGGATGTGATGATTTTAACAGATGATTTAAAGTTATTCTTGTTAAAAAAAAAATTCTTGCGACAAATTGTAATGTGAACTGCATTAAACAACCATTCAATTCTGTTATTATGGGGGAAAATTATGGCAATTTGTACACCATTTGCAACTCGCATAATTTCTTTATTTTTCTCAGTTCAGTTAACTATATATAAATATATCATGTAAAGGTAAATGGTTGTTTAAATGATTAAATAACTACCTGATTATGATGCATAATGCACAGGTGTAACTCTCAATTTAATGTATTAGCACGTGTTTAAATAGAAGTGGGGGGGGGGGTTATTTTTTATTTATTTTTTTTATTACAAATAATGTTTCACAAATGTGACCCTGGACCACAAAACCAGTCATAAGGGTCAATTTTTCGAAATTGAGATTTATACATCATCTGAAAGTTGAATAAATAAGCTTTCCATTGATGTATGGTTTATTAGGATCTGACCATATTTGGCTGAGATACAACTATTTGAAAATCTGGAATCTGAGGGTGCAAAAAAAAATCACCTTTAAAGTTGTCCAAATGAAGTCCTTAGCAATGCATGTTACGAATCAAAAATTAAGTTTTGATATATTTATGGTAGGAAATTTACAAAATATCTTCATGGAAAATATCTTTACTTAATATCCTAATGATTTTTGGCATAAAAGAAAAATCTATAATTTTGGCCCATACAATGCATTTTTGGCTATTGCTACAAATATACCCCAGCGACTTGACTTACTGCTTTTGTGCTCCAGGGTCACAAATGTTTTCACACATCCAATGGAAACAAACATATCTTTCAAAAAAATATCAGTAAGATTAATCTGACAATCATGTGGCCTCTCCAGGTACGCTGTTTTCTGATGGATACTGGCTTTCTTAAAAGGGTTGTTTAGGATAATCTATTCCTGTATCATATTGTTCAATAGGTCCCTGCATAAAAAGCTATGGAACACAAACACAAAGGTTGCTGTGGTTGTAACCTGTTGTTCTTTGATTGGAATTGAAAGCGTTTTATTTTTCCATAGGTTCCAGACACCTGATCTAGATGTTCAGCTTAGCGATGAGCTTGCCAGCTCTCTTCGCAGTCTAAAGGTATGTTTAACTGCTAGTGTTGAGCACTTACTGAGTTGCAGTTGCATGTTATTTCTAATAACATGTGTTTCTTTGTCGTGCAGCCAGAGGGCAGCATCCTAAAAGATAGATTTAAGAGCTTACAGAAGAGAAACATTATCGAGCCCAGAGAAAGAGCCAGGTAAGTTCAGCGTTTTATTGCTTTATTTGTATAAAATCAATGAAGCGTTTAAGTGGTGTTAGCTGCAATGCTTTCTGTTTAACTTTCATTTGCATGTCCATTTTTTATCGTTCCTATTCTCCTTTCAGGTTTAAGAGGAAGTACAAGTTGAAGTACTCAGAGAAGAGGGCCTTCAGAGAGATTGAGTGATGCACAGTGTTGTTTTTCCTTTCAGTCCTCCAACAAATGATGCTGTGCTATTCATACTGCAATAAAAAAGCTAAAAGAAAAAAAATTTGTGTCAGTTTTGTTCCTATACTGTTTTTCGCAATCCACACTGTTGCAATTATGCTTTAGTTTCCCCAGTCAGCTAGCCAAAGGTGACTCTGGCAAAGGGGGAAAAAATCCATAACGTGAAGATTGTGGGGGGAAAAAACCCTTTACATGAACCAGACTACTAGAGCAGCCCATTCCCATCTGGAAAGGCCCACATTACAATAAATGTTTAGCATATGCCAAATATTTTCTAATTGCATTGTGTGTGCAATACTAATTTGTATATAAATGCATGCAATGCATTCAACTTGACCTTTCATTTTCAGGGTGACCAATGAAGTAGTAAATTATCTAAGTGAGTAAATGATGACAGAATTGTCATTTGTACTTTTAAATCAATGTTATTTAATTTGAACATCTCAAGACATCCAACACAGTACTGCTGAAATGTTTTAGGTGTTATAAAGATTTTCAGAGAATGGGCATATTTGCAGGTTTTTTTGGTATTATGCAAAAACTGCATATTGTGCAAAGTTTTGTAGATTTGTCAAATCTATTATTGAAATGTATGTACTTTTAAAGTTGTGTAAGATTTAATTGTATTATTTGTTTTTTCTAAGTTGTCCTGATTTGCCATGGAGATAAAAATGGCATAAAATACAATTTTAAGGTAATTAAAGAACCATAAAATCTTAACATTCTGTTGTAATAGAATTAAAAATGCTGAATAATCATTTATTTATGTGATGATACGTCTACACCACTCACTAAGTAGGAGGTGGGGGATTGTTTCAGTCCCATTATTTTAAGCTTTAATTAAGGCCCCTGCCGGGGAAATAAGGGCTTCTCCCCTGGTAGCAATGTGCAGGCAAAGCTGATTATCATGCAATCGTGTGGGAATGTAATCTTACCTAAAGAGATGCCTGCCCTAGTCATCATCTCTGATCCTTGCTGTCCGCCGGAGTGTCCCTCCAGTAATCCTGTCCTGTTGCGCATGCAAGATTCACTTCAGTAAGTTCCTATTAAGCTTTTTATATCTGTAAAGGATGTTAATGACAGACACAGTAATTGAACCTTGAGTTAAAGGTTTGAAATAACACATTTATAGAGGTGTTATAAGTCATTAAATTCTCTTAAGTATTTAAAGTAGTGCCAGTCCTAGACTTCTGGGGGCCTTAAGCAAAAGTTTGTCTGGGGGCCCTTGGCAGTGCATTCGTAAGAACCCCAAAATGACTTGCAACCCCTTAATCTGTTCTTTCAAAGCAGTTTTACTGTCAACAAATAAGTGGGTTGAAATTTTAAGATATAAAAAAAGGAAATTGCAAACAATATAGGACAAATGCACTGCATATTTAAGTCATCTTCACCATATGTATTAAACATACAGTACCTTGATTGCTATTAAAGTTACTAAAGTTATTCCGAAGAGCAGTGAACTATTATCGGTTTCTTTTGTTGTTTGATTAACATTAAGTGACAGACAACAAGCAAGTTTATTAGGCTGCTGTAACTTTTTGTTTTAGTAAGACTTCTTGCAGTAGGGTGAATTGAGGCAAATTAGGACACCGATTGCTATTGACTGGATACAATTGATGCACTCTTATTCCCTATAATGTTTGCATTGCCCTTCAAAATTTACATTTACAGTAGGCTTCCTTCAGACTGGAATCTGATTTTAAATTGTGGGACACCCTGTGAAGTCCACTTTGCAGGGCAATTACAATTGCCTATACTGTAACATCAGTGGGATTCGTCAAAACAAGATTAGAGAAAGTGGACAGTGTCACAAGAGGACTGAACTGAAACAACAGGCTAACAAGCCAACAAGTTAAGAAGCCAAAAGCAAATGGTAGCTACTCTGCTATGTAAATGTGTTGTAAACCTGCTCTGTTTTGTAAAAATAATTTGCTGTGAAAAGGTGCTGTATCTGTTGTGTAAAGCTGCTTGATCAAGTAAATGTGGAGTAAAGCTGCTCTGTAATGTGAAGGTAGTGTAAAGTTATGTTGTGTAGAGGTTTGTAAACCTGTTCTGTTGTGTAAAAATGCTGTAAAGTAGTTTTGTTTTATAATAATGATCTGTTGTGTAAAAGTGCTCTGAATGTAGAGTTACTCTGTTGTGTAAATATGCTCTGTTTTATAAAGGTGGTGTAAAGTTGTTCTGTTGTGTAGAGGTTTGTAAAAACTGATCCATTGTGTAAAGTTGGTGTAACTGCTGTGTGCTCTGCAAAGTAAATGTGATGTACAGCTACTCTGTTGTGTAAACCTGCTATGCTAAATAAAGGTGGTGTAAAGTTGTTCTGTTATGTAAGGTTTGTAAAGCTGTTCTGTTATGTAAAATGTGATCTGTTGTGTAAGTCTGCTCTGTTACATAAAGGTGGTGTACAATTGTTCAAATGTGTACATATTAAGCTGGTCTTTTATTTGGAAGTGTTGTAAATCTGCTCTGATTTGTAAAACTGATGTGTTGTATAAAGGTGGTGTAACTGTTGCGTAAAGGTACTCTGTAAAGTAAATGTGGTGTAGAGTTGCTCTGTCGTGTAAACCTACTCTGCTACATAAATGTGGTGTACAATTATTCAAATATGTACATGTTAAGCTGTTTTGTTGTGTTAAGGTGTAAATATGCACTGTTTTGTAAAACTGATCTGTTATATAAAGGTGGTGTAACTGTTGTGTAAAGGTACTCTGTAAAGTAAATGTGGTGTAGAGTCGCTCTGTTGTGTAAACCTACTCTTTTACATATAGGTGGTGTAAAGTTGTTCTGTTGTGTAAAGGTGTTGTAAATCTCTGTTTTGTAAAACGGATCTATTGTGTAAAGGTGCTCTGTAAAGTATTGTAAATGTCGTGTAGAGATGCTTTGTTGTGTAAGTCTGCTCTGTTACATACAGCGGGTAAAATAAGTATTGAACACGTCACCGTTTTTCTCAGTAAATATATTTCTAAAGGTGCTGTTGACTTGAATTTTCACCAGATGTCGGTAACAACCAAAGTAATACATGCATATAAAGAAAACAAAACAAACCAGTTCAGAAATTAAGTTATGTGTAATAAAATAGAATGACACAGGGAAAAAGTATTGAACACATGAAGAAAGGGAGGTGCAAAAAGGCATGGAAAGCCAAGACACCAGCTGAAATCTATCAGTAATTAGAAAGCAACCCTGCCCCTAGTCAGTGGAAATTAATATTAGCTGGTTCAGTTCCAACATCTACAGTACGATGAAGATGAAACAAGGGTGGACATTTCACCAAGACAATGATCCCAAACACAGCCAAGGAAACTCTCAATTGGTTTAAGAAACTAATCTGCTAATCACCTGACTTGAATCCAATAGAAAATAAGAACTAAAGATCAGATTTCATAGAAGAGGCCCACAGAACCTACAAGATTTGAAGACTCTGTGGAAGAATGGGCCAAAATCACACCTGATCAATGCATGCGACTAGTTTCTCCATACAGGAGGCGTCTTGAAGCTGTCTGTACCAACAAAGGCTTTTGTACAAAATTATTATAAAACGGTTAGTTCCATTCCTCGATTCTGATTGGTCAGCAGCTGTGTTTTATTCACGATACAGCATGGCTATGACCGCTTCACCCAACGGTTTTGTGCATCACTGAGCAACACCCTTAGCAGCCAACCTGGTCTGTACCAACAAAGGCTTTTGTACAAAGTATTATAAAATGGTTAGTTCCATTCCTCGATTCTGATTGGTCAGCAGCTGTGTTTTATTCACGATACAGCATGGCTATGACCGCTTCACCCAACGGTTTTGTGCATCACTGAGCAACACCCTTAGCAGCCAACCTTAGCAAAATAAACAATCAATAATATACCACCAAAACTGTTTCATGTATTATGTATTTCGGCAGAATTAACTGTTTGTTATTTATTTAATGAAGTATGAGTGACCCCTGCTGGCATTATGTTGCACCTTTCATCTTTAATTTTGAGACCCCGTCCTTCCCCGTCTAATAAACACTTCTCATGCGGAGATGTGTGCGCGCGTCTGTGTGGAAGCCCACAGTTCTGTTTCATTCCTCCTGACCACCAGAGGCGGTGCTAAGCACTAGTGGATAATCACTGCATCAGCTAGATAGGTCGAGAAAAAATAACAACAAAGTCACATCATGACATCGACCGAGATGCGAGGATGTAAACCACAGCAGCTCGATGCCCAGCCTCTTTCGCTTTCTCGCTTATGATAGGTCATTGTTTAGCCCTGTCCCGTGCAGCTTACCTGAGTTGTGAGGATTCGCCCTCCCAAGCTGTGACAGCGCGCTCTGCACTATCATCAGGACGGATGTTTTTGTATTTTCTTATTCATTACATGAGTACACATTATTGCATTTGATCGTTGTGTTGGCGATACCCTGTGCTTCAGGGTACTATCCAGTGACTCACCGTCGTGCAAGCTCTCGTATGCCCCGCGGTGCTATCTGAAGGCAGTTTTGATAATCCATATGTAATTTCTCTCACTCAATAAGTCTTTCGGTTCCATCTAAAGATTTTATCAACACCTGATCTTTTTGTGCACGTTATCGCAGTTTATGTTCCTATGGTGCTACCGAGGATGTATTTTGATGGAGTCATGGCTCACAGCTCTCATATCTCCGTTTCTCCACTGAGTTGCAAACGGTGCCCGCCCTGAACACACTTCTTCCCGATGATGGACACAATCGCTGCCCATCATGTTTAGGGATTCAGCATCTGAAAGAAGCGTTCACTGATCCGTGTTTGTATTGTGCCATGCTGCCGCTGTCAGAGAGACAGTTGTGTCTTGCAGAGCTAGATCCTAACTCGTCTGCTATCCTCACACAACCGTATTTAGCGCCACGACATGCTCAAAACCGTCGCACATCAGCGGCTGCTGGTGCTCCGCCAATCAAGAAGAAATCTTTACAGAGGACAGAAAATTCACTATCGAAGACTGTTGCTTCTCTTTCTTCAGAGATGGCAGAGATGAAACGCCTTCTTCAGTCATTACAACCCTCGGTACCAGCCGTGCCTACTGAGACCGCTTCAGTGAATGAGAGTGATTTCCAACCTCCAAATATGATTGATTTAAGTGCTCTCTCCATGAGTGCATCTAATTCACATTTCCTTGATAAAGAGTTGATGGATCCTGCCATGCAGCCTGGCCCCTCACAGCGTGCTCTCTCCAGCTGGTCTGCTGCTGGTGGTTCAAGCGGTGGGTCTGTACATTCATCTAGTGCAGGCCAGTCTTCTCCTGATGACATTCTCTCAATTCTGCAGATGGCGATGGCTCGTTTAGGTCTTGATAGATCTGTTCAGCCTGCTCAATCTAATGTGTTCTTCAGGCAAAATGCTGATAGTACATTTACCATGCCACCATGCAAGGACTTTGTTACTGAATTCTCCAGTGCATTAACAAGCTCCAATGTGCCTAGGAGGAGATTAAAGTCAGACGGCACTCTTGCCTCAATGGCTGAGGCTGATTCTATTGGGGTGGGTCGGACACCTGAAATTGAACAGCCGGTAGCAGCATTGGTGGTATAACCAGAATGAGTGCTTAGAGGCAACGTACACTGCCCAAGTGCACAATGTGGCCGTACTGACACATTACTGAAAAAAGCAGTCCGTAGCCGACATAACCCGAGCGGAGATTACTATTTGCCAACTACTATTTGTAACACCACATTGGAGTCAGGGAATGTTGACCCCTCTGTACCTCAGTTCTTACAGACTGCCCTGTTGACTATAGGTCATGTGACGCGTGAACTTGGGACACTGTCGCACCCTTCTAACAGCACAATGCCAGGTATGGCTTAGGAGGAGATTAAAGTCAGACGGCACTCTTGCCTCAATGGCTGAGGCTGATTCTATTGGGGTGGGTCGGACACCTGAAATTGAACAGCCGGTAGCAGCATTGGTGGTATAACCAGAATGAGTGCTTAGAGGCAACGTACACTGCCCAAGTGCACAATGTGGCCGTACTGACACATTACTGAAAAAAGCAGTCCGTAGCCGACATAACCCGAGCGGAGATTACTATTTGCCAACTACTATTTGTAACACCACATTGGAGTCAGGGAATGTTGACCCCTCTGTACCTCAGTTCTTACAGACTGCCCTGTTGACTATAGGTCATGTGACGCGTGAACTTGGGACACTCTCACACCCTTCTAACAGCACAATGCCAGGTATGGCTTGCTCAGGCAAGGTTGCCTGAAGATTGTAAGAAGACATTGAGGGAAGAAAATATCAACGTTCTAGAACTGAAGGCAGTGTATCTAGCACTTTCTATCACATCTGTTAGGCCGCCATGTGCTTGTCACACGTCGACAGTCTTTCATTTGAATCACCAGGGTGGCACCAGGTCTCTTGCATCTTTACAGCTAACCCGCAAGATCCTCAGATGGTCTCGGGACTGACGGGTGGCACCTCATTTGCCAGCCAGACCATGGTTTCCTCTTCAGAATCAGAATCAGAATGAGGTTTATTGCCAGGTATGTTTACACATACGAGGAATTTGTTTTAGTGACAGAAGCTCCACAGTGCAACAGAATGACAGTGACAAGACAGGACACAGATAATAAAAAGAATAATATAAAAATAGACAATGTACAAAAAAGCAAAAACACAATATATAATATAGACAATTTTGTATGTACAGGTATGAAATGTGCAAATTTGAAATGTAAATAAGTATGTGTGTTAAATAACACATATTTGTTCTTCTGAGTCTGTTACAGGGCGAACCATGGCAGCTTCCCATCAGACGAGACCTGCTTTATGTTGCTGCCATATCTACTTATCATGTTGATGGTGCATCCTTGGGGTCTCACAACCTTGTATGTAGTTTTCTGAAGGGAGCATGATGTCTAAAGCCTGTTAGTTCTACTCCTTTTCCTGTTTGTGACTTGCCACTTGTTCTGGCGTTTCTTTGCACACCGCAATTTGAACCATTGGATGTTGTGGATATTAAGTGGTTGTCCTTAAAGGTATCTTTCCTGTTAGCCATTGCTTCTGCTAAATGCGTTTGCGAGCTTCATGCCCTGTCAGTGAGTGTACCGTGCTTACGCTGGTTACCAGGCTTTGAGGTGCTATGTTAAGTCTACTTCTCCTTTTAGACAGACAGATCAGTTATTTGTCCATTATAGTGAGGTACGCAAGGGCACCCCCTTGTCTAAGCAAAGATTATCACGTTGGATTGTTGAGGTGATAAAGCTAGCATATAGTAATTCTAACCAGTCTTTACCAGTGGGTGTTACTTGTCACTCTACTAGGACTGTCTCTTCATCTTGGGCCACCTTACGGGGAGTTTCCTTGGCGGAAGTCTGTGCAGCTGCTACCTGGTCCTCTCCATGTACCTTTGTGCGGTTCTACAAGGTCAATGTGGTAGCTTCCCATGATGTGAGTTCTGCAGTCCTGGAAGATCCTTGATGTTTGCAGGTGGGTGGCATTCCTCATGACTGTGTTGGTATGTGTCATCCACTAGTGCTTAGCACCGCCTCTGGTGGTCAGGAGGAATGAAACAGAATGCTAGTTACATATGTAACTGTGGTTCTGTGAATTCCGGATGACCGCCAGAGATCTTCGAAAAAATATCAACAAAGTTGCGAGCGGAGATTACTCGGGACCACAGCAGCTCGATGCCCAGCCTCGGAATGATTTCTCGCACATTCCGAAGCTGGGCATCAAGCTGCTGTGGTTTATATCCTTCATGATGTCGACCGAGATGCGAGGATATAAACCACAGCAGCTCGATGCCCAGCCTCGGAATGATTTCTCGCACATTCCGAAGCTGGGCATCAAGCTGCTGTGGTTTATATCCTCGCATCTCGGTTGACGTCATGACTTTGTTGTTATTTTTTCTCGACCTATCTAGCTGACGCAGCGATTATCCATTAGTGCTTAGCACCGCCTCTGCCAGTCATCCGGAATTCACAGAACCACAGTTAAATATGTAACTAGCGTTTCCGAAGTGAGGAGGGAATATTACTGAATTTATTAGTTTTCTGTTTCAGGTATGATTCTGTATGTTCATCAGTTTACACTGTAATGACGCTTGCAAACTCACACTGTGCTGCGATTCGGTCCATTTTAAAACTAAAACAAACACAGACGTTTTCTCATGCTGAGAGATAAGCAGATATATGCGTGTGAGAAAATATCATATGGTGTTAAAAAAATAAATGACACAGAAGATAAAAGAGTTCCTATTCTCTGTGTTTATTTAAACTCCATTAGATGAGGCATGTTCGGAACATTCTTTTGCCGTTTACTGTTGTCAAGAACAATTTTTTAACGGAAGGACAGCTTTTAATGAACTTGCTTCAAAAAAAAGTAACATTTCAATACATACATTTTTGGTTTTAATGTTTTTTTATTGTGTACTCACCGTTTTATAAAAACAATAAGGTACTCGAGGCCGTGCTGTATCATGAATAAATCACGGCTGAAGGGGTTGCAGGCACTCCCTTCGTGTCGTGCCTAACAACGCCTTTCAGCCCTGATACAGCATTGCCACTCATACCTGTCACGATCACTCAGGGAAGGAACGAGGAGACACAGGAGAATTCTTCGATTTAGATTTTAATCCAACACGCAAAGGTTTACAAACACAGGAACTCTGAGATTACATTTAACAGCCAACGCTAAACCATGCAGGTCTTAAATATACAAGGAAACTAATGAGGGAACACCTGGAATTAATGAACATGACGACATGAGGGAAAACACAGCTGGAACCAAATTAACACAATGAAGACAGGAACAGGAAACAAGACCAAAAAAGGAAAACAGGAACACAAGCCTTGTCCAAATACCCACACTTGCGGTCTTTGCACTTGACCACTTATATGACCTATTTCCTGTATTTGGCCCAAGTGTTCAAGTGAGCATGAAGACCACAAATGTGTGTCGAACTTTTCATTACCTGATGGGACACACTTGTAGTGTTGTAAAAATGCAAGTGTTTACAAATCTTTATTTTAATTTTAAATGCTTTGCATTTTAAAATCAACTTCTAAATGTCTGTTCAGTAGTCCCAATAACATGACAATTTTAATTTGTGGTGCTTCTAATTAAGTGATAAAAAGCAGTTGCAAATGTTGTACAAAATAAATATCACCACTACTCATCTTTGCACCAGTAAAACGTAAAAACACTGTTTTCCTACCAAATTATATGTAATATCTAATTATTTTATTAATATTTTACTTGCATTGGAAAGGTTTCCATGACCTCTCGCGAGATCTCGGCAAAAAGTCTCACGATTTATTTCCAGAACATGATGCATGATGGGATACACTAAGCCTCGAATAGCGCTTCGGAGCGGCATTCGAGATAGTGTGGATTTAGTGTGTAAGACAGGGGTAAAAAAAGGAAACACAAGTCCACAACACTGATAGTACCTTATTGCTTACTTAAATAAATTTCAGTAGTTCAATACATTTTCTCTGTGTCATTCCATTTTATTACACATAACTTAATTTCTGAAATTATTTGTTTTCAGTACCTTATTGCTTACTTAAATAAATTTCAGTAGTTCAATACTTTTTCTCTGTGTCATTCCATTTTATTACACATAACTTAATTTCTGAAATTATTTGTTTTGTTTTATTTGTATGGATTACTTGGGTTATTACCAACATCTGGTGAAAATTTCATGTCAACAGCCCCTTTAGAAATATATTTACTGAAAAAAAGGGTGACGTGTTTAATACTTATTTTACACCGCTTTAAATGTGGTGTACAATTGTTCAGATTTGAACGTTAAGCTGTTCTGTTGTGTAAAATTCTTGTAAATCTGCTCTGTTTTGTAAAACTGATCTGTTGTGTAAAGGTGGTGTAACTGTGGTGTAAAGGTACTCTGTAAAGTAAATGTGGTGTAGAGAGCCTTTGTTGTGTAAGTCTGCTCTGTTACATAAAGTTGGTGTAAAATTGTTAAGATGTGTACCTGTTAAGCTGTTCTGTAAATCTGCTCTGTTTTGTAAAACAAATCTGTAAAGGTGGTGTAACTGTTGTGTAAAGCTGCTCAATCAAGTAAATGTGGAGTAAAGCTGTTCTGTTGTGTAAAGATACTCTGCAAAGTAAATGTGATGTAGAGCTGCTCGGTTGTGTAAGTCTGCTCTGCTACACAATACAATTGTTCAAATGTGTACATAGTAAGCTGTTCTTTTGTGTAAAAGTGTTGTAAATCTGTTCTGATTTGTAAAACTGGTCTGCTGTGTAAAGGTACTCTGTAAAGTACATGAGGTGTAGAGCTGCTCTGTTGTGTAAACCTTTTACATAAAGGTGGTGGACAATTGTTCAAATGTGTTCTGTTGTGTTAAGGTGTTGTAAATATGTTGTTTTGTAAAACTGATCAGGGGTGCGTTTCCCAAAAGCAACTATGGTTGCAAGTTCCGTCGTTACCAATAGATTTAAATGTTACTAGCTACCATAGTTAGCTAACAATGCTTTTGGGAAACGCACCCCTGTTGTGTAAAGGTGATTTAACTGTTGTGTAAAGGTACTCTGTAAAGTAAATGTGTTGTAGAACTGCTCTGTTGTGTAAACTTTATACATAAAGGTGGTGTAAAGCTGTTCTGTTTTGTAAAACTGATCTGTTGCGTAAAGGTGCACTGTAAAGTAAATGTGGAGTAGGGCTGGTCTGTTGTGTAAGTCTGCTCTGTTACAAAAAGGCAGTGTACAGTTGTTCAAATGTGTACATGTTAAGCAGTTCTGTTGTGTAACAGTGTTGTAAATCTGCTCTGTTTTGTAAAACTGATTGTTTTTGTAAAACTGATGCTGATCTGTTGCGTAAAGCTGCTCAGTTTTATTGTAATTTAATTTTTTCCCCATTTTTCATTTCCGTTTTGTCTTTAGATTATCAGACTTTTACCTGTGTGTGACTGTAAAAAAAAAAGAAAAGCACACTATTTTGTTATGCTACACCGCCGTTTCCTCCTTTGTGAGAGACAGACAAAATCGGGATTGGGATTTGCGATAAAAGGAAGAGTTTGTTTGGCTGTGTGGTGTTTGGATGAGAGGACTAATCCTCTGGACACACACAAGCCAGGTGCCCATGAGAGACAGAGAAAGAGGCTTGTAGAGTGAAAGGTGAATGAACAGGGTTAATTCAAAGAAGAACTGTTTAAATAAAGGATGCCATCAGTTGGCGCCACTGCTTGAAGCAGGGACTCGTGCAACAATTTAAGAACACTGACTTGCATATGTGTGTGTGTGTGTGTGTGTGTGTGTGTGAGAGAGAGAGAGACAGAGAGAGAGAGAGATGGGGGGGAGGCAGCACACTTATCAAGAGCGACAGAGAGAACGTCAGGCGAAAAGAGTGGAGGGAGGGAGCGGAAAGCAGAAAATGAGAGTGTGGTGAGACAGCGGCTCACAGTGACAGCAGGGGCAGAGGGAGGCAGAGGGAGCGAGTGAGCTGGGGAAGACTGATTTGCCCAAATGTGTTTGTGATGTGCAACTGGCGGTGCTTAAATCGCAGCGTGGAGTGTGTTTGCGTGAGCTGGTCTGATTGTGCTACCAGTACTGCCTGGAAAACGTGCTTGGTGGATTATGAGAGATCAAGACGAGAACGATTGTGTGTGTGTGTTAGAGAGTGTGTGTTAATTGGTGAACAAAAGGGCTAGGTGCAGCTTATTCGTGAGTGTTTAGATGAGAAAATCGTGCAGCTGGAGAGTTGCTTGAGGAAAGGAAAAAGATAGTGCAGATAGCTGAAGCACTTGAGGATGCCAGGGCATTCAGGGACAAGCACAGCTCTCCGATAACTGCCGTCTGAGTACTTCAGACCCAACGAAGGAAAGAAAACCAATAAACAGAGACTGTTGAAGGCAAATAAGGCAAAACCATGGGAGCACGTGTCTTCTTGAGCCATCAACGGAACTATTTGTAGGACCAAAGCATCTCTGTTGCTGCTGACTACCTCAAAGGGTAAAGCCACGAAGACGGTAGAGTTTCTTTGGAGGTCTATGTGAAGGATCGGTGAGGGTCCATTATAGTGTCCAGTGATCCCTTGATGTCTTCAGCACCCAGCCATGGGAGAGTGGACCATTTTAGAGCGCCTCCTGGAGGCCGCTGTGCAGCAGCACTCTACAATGATTGGAAGGTAAGAAATGCGAAATCAATGCAATGATCTGGTTAGGTTCTCTCAATGTAATAATTAACTGCGACCTATGATGAGGTTCTAATAATTTATTTTTTAAATGTTAAATACGTTCTCCTCTCCCAGTTTAATGTGTAGAGACAACTGCAATTAAGAATGTCTGAAAAGTGTAAACACTGTTACTCTGTTTGTTTGCGCAGCCCAGCATGTCAGTTTCAGTGTCTGCCTTAGTTAGGAATACAATGTTTTAAACAATTTGTAACAATTGTAAAATTTTAGCAAATTGGTGACTGATTTGTATGACTTGTACGATCTCATTTGTACATTTGTTTCATTGCGGTTTCGTTTAGGGTGGGGTTACGGGTGGACCTTCATGCTTTTTTTCTAAAAATTGTAAGTTTTCATAAAATTCACATTGTGCAAATTCATATGAAATCGCCATTTTGTAAAAAAGATACGTTTTCCGTGAGATCAGGTTGTCGAACCCTGGACATAAATGATACTTCAAACCATGTGGCTTATAAAGTAGTATTTAAACAGTAAGTACTACTTAAGCAATGTGCTAAAGCAATGTGCTTTATAAATTATTTTCACCTGGCAAATTATAAAACTGGCATCACAGAGACTGTTTGATTGAACAAAAGCACAGATTGTTCCAAAGTATCAGATACAAGTTAATTATCAAAACCCATAATGATCCAAATGCAAAAATTTTAAATACAAGAAGAAATGACATGCATTGGTGGATTACAAGAATTCCTTTGTAGTGGTTCTTAATCCTGTTTCTGGGGACCACAGTACTGTACATTTTGTCTTTCTTATCTGACACACCAAGCTTGGTCCATAAAGCTTTCTACTAATGAGCTGACGATTCGATTCAGGTGCATTAGACATACAAAATGTGCAGTTCTGTGGGTCCCCAGGACCAGGATTAAGAACTACTACTGTATGGCGTTATCGGTCCATAATGGTGGCTTATGGTGAAGAGAGAATGACCTAGTGGCTGAGCTTTTAGTTAATCCTGCGGGCATCGTGAGCGTCTATTGGTCAATCTCAAGCTTCAGTAGATCCAATGCTTGAACCACTGAAGCTTGTGAGACCTCAAGTGACATTGCCTGCTCGGGTGATGCTATATTTTCTTCCAGTTTAGCCCCTCACGTTCTCTTCTTCATTTGTATTTTGGACACAAATGTCCTGCCAGATTTAGCTAAAAAATATTTTTTTGCATCTTTCTTTAAAGATGTATTGTTTGATGCTTGTTAAAGCTAATTGTGGTTTTAACTGACATTATTTGAGGCGTCATTTTTCTGTGTGCAGCGTTTTGTCCGCAGTGCCCTGTACTTAAATCTCTAATGCAGTTTTCTAAAAAACACACTAATTAGTTTCAGTCTGTCATATGAAATTATCTTAAAGACAAACACTGTCAAGCAGTGTACATTAAGGCAGTCAGCCAGGAGACATTGGGTGTGAAATGGTATTTATCCAATGCTTGAACCACTGAAGCTTGTGAGACCTCAAGTGACATTGGCTGCTCGGGTGATGCTATATTTTCTTCCAGTTTAGCCCCTCACGTTCTCTTCTTCATTTGTATTTTGGACACAAATGTCCTGCCAGATTTAGCTAAAAAATCTTTTTTTGCATCTTTCTTTAAAGATGTATTGTTTGATGCTTGTTAAAGCTAATTGTGGTTTTAACTGACATTATTTGAGGCGTCATTTTTCTGTGTGCAGCGTTTTGTCCGCAGTGCCCTGTACTTAAATCTCTAATGCAGTTTTCTAAAAAACACACTAATTAGTTTCAGTCTGTCATATGAAATTATCTTAAAGACAAACACTGTCAAGCAGTGTACATTAAGGCAGTCAGCCAGGAGACATTGGGTGTGAAATGGAATTAGACATCCAAACAGCCATCTACCGATGCTTAGCATTCAGGTTTTTGGTGACTCACCTACTGACAGTGCGTCATTTATCATATGATCATCATAGGTGACCTTTGGATGGTCGTCACGACCATCCAAAGCCATTATGTAATGGTCATCTCTTCCTCATCCAGCAGGGTCTGGTTCATTGCTACACTAGACCCTAGACTACACATTGATTCCATGGCAACAGAATTTGTCTTTCTCCATTCCATTCATGAGACCAAATGATAAGAGGTTGGTATTTGCCATGCATTTCCTCCTGCCATTGACAGTTCTGGCATCAATTTGGCTGGCCAGAAATTGAGCGACACTTTCATAGATGTGCCGTTAGGCTGAATAATGATTTCCCTGATCAGATCTCATTCACCAATCACTGCCCCCACACTCACACTTCAGTGAGCGCAGGCTGCTTGGCAGCCAATGGTGAATTACACTACGCCTGACAGGGTATGCCTTAGTCTCAAGGGACTGTTTCATTCATTTAATGAATGAAACAGTCCCTTGAGACTAAGGCATACCCTGTCAGGCGTAGTGTAATTCACCATTGGCTGCCAAGCAGCCTGCGCTCACTGAAGTGTGAGTGTGGGGGCAGTGATTGGTGAATGAGATCTGATCAGGGAAATCATTATTCAGCCTAACGGCACATCTATGAAAGTGTCGCTCAATTTCTGGCCAGCCAAATTGATGCCAGAACTGTCAATGGCAGGAGGAAATGCATGGCAAATACCAACCTCTTATCATTTGGTCTCATGAATGGAATGGAGAAAGACAAATTCTGTTGCCATGGAATCAATGTGTAGTCTAGGGTCTAGTGTAGCAATGAACCAGACCCTGCTGGATGAGGAAGAGATGACCATTACATAATGGCTTTGGATGGTCGTGACGACCATCCAAAGGTCACCTATGATGATCATATGATAAATGACGCACTGTCAGTAGGTGAATCACCAAAAACCTGAATGCTAAGCATCGGTAGATGGCTGTTTGGATGTCTAATACCATTTCACACCCAATGTCTCCTGGCTGACTGCCTTAATGTACACTGCTTGACAGTGTTTGTCTTTAAGATAATTTCATATGACAGACTGAAACTAATTAGTGTGTTTTTTAGAAAACTGCATTAGAGATTTAAGTACAGGGCACTGCGGACAAAACGCTGCACACAGAAAAATGACGCCTCAAATAATGTCAGTTAAAACCACAATTAGCTTTAACAAGCATCAAACAATACATCTTTAAAGAAAGATGCAAAAAAAGATTTTTTAGCTAAATCTGGCAGGACATTTGTGTCCAAAATACAAATGAAGAAGAGAACGTGAGGGGCTAAACTGGAAGAAAATATAGCATCACCCGAGCAGGCAATGTCACTTGAGGTCTCACAAGCTTCAGTGGTTCAAGCATTGGATCTACTGAAGCTTGAGATTGACCAATAGACGCTCACGATGCCCGCAGGATTAACTAAAAGCTCAGCCACTAGGTCATTCTCTCTTCACCATAAGCCACCATTATGGACCGATAACGCCATACAGTAGTAGTTCTTAATCCTGGTCCTGGGGACCCACAGAACTGCACATTTTGTATGTCTAATGCACCTGAATCGAATCGTCAGCTCATTAGTAGAAAGCTTTATGGACCAAGCTTGGTGTGTCAGATAAGAAAGACAAAATGTACAGTACTGTGGTCCCCAGAAACAGGATTAAGAACCACTACAAAGGAATTCTTGTAATCCACCAATGCATGTCATTTCTTCTTGTATTTAAAATTTTTGCATTTGGATCATTATGGGTTTTGATAATTAACTTGTATCTGATACTTTGGAACAATCTGTGCTTTTGTTCAATCAAACAGTCTCTGTGATGCCAGTTTTATAATTTGCCAGGTGAAAATAATTTATAAAGCACATTGCTTTAGCACATTGCTTAAGTAGTACTTACTGTTTAAATACTACTTTATAAGCCACATGGTTTGAAGTATCATTTATGTCCAGGGTTCGACAACCTGATCTCACGGAAAACGTATCTTTTTTACAAAATGGCGATTTCATATGAATTTGCACAATGTGAATTTTATGAAAACTTACAATTTTTAGAAAAAAAGCATGAAGGTCCACCCGTAACCCCACCCTAAACGAAACCGCAATGAAACAAATGTACAAATGAGATCGTACAAGTCATACAAATCAGTCACCAATTTGCTAAAATTTTACAATTGTTACAAATTGTTTAAAACATTGTATTCCTAACTAAGGCAGACACTGAAACTGACATGCTGGGCTGCGCAAACAAACAGAGTAACAGTGTTTACACTTTTCAGACATTCTTAATTGCAGTTGTCTCTACACATTAAACTGGGAGAGGAGAACGTATTTAACATTTAAAAAATAAATTATTAGAACCTCATCATAGGTCGCAGTTAATTATTACATTGAGAGAACCTAACCAGATCATTGCATTGATTTCGCATTTCTTACCTTCCAATCATTGTAGAGTGCTGCTGCACAGCGGCCTCCAGGAGGCGCTCTAAAATGGTCCACTCTCCCATGGCTGGGTGCTGAAGACATCAAGGGATCACTGGACACTATAATGGACCCTCACCGATCCTTCACATAGACCTCCAAAGAAACTCTACCGTCTTCGTGGCTTTACCCTTTGAGGTAGTCAGCAGCAACAGTAGTTTCAGTCTGTCATATGAAATTATCTTAAAGACAAACACTGTCAAGCAGTGTACATTAAGGCAGTCAGCCAGGAGACATTGGGTGTGAAATGGTATTAGACATCCAAACAGCCATCTACCGATGCTTAGCATTCAGGTTTTTGGTGATTCACCTACTGACAGTGCGTCATTTATCATATGATCATCATAGGTGACCTTTGGATGGTCGTCACGACCATCCAAAGCCATTATGTAATGGTCATCTCTTCCTCATCCAGCAGGGTCTGGTTCATTGCTACACTAGACCCTAGACTACACATTGATTCCATGGCAACAGAATTTGTCTTTCTCCATTCCATTCATGAGACCAAATGATAAGAGGTTGGTATTTGCCATGCATTTCCTCCTGCCATTGACAGTTCTGGCATCAATTTGGCTGGCCAGAAATTGAGCGACACTTTCATAGATGTGCCGTTAGGCTGAATAATGATTTCCCTGATCAGATCTCATTCACCAATCACTGCCCCCACACTCACACTTCAGTGAGCGCAGGCTGCTTGGCAGCCAATGGTGAATTACACTACGCCTGACAGGGTATGCCTTAGTCTCAAGGGACTGTTTCATTCATTATGTTTGGCATTACTGAGGTGATGTGGGTAGTTTTCTGATGTGAGCTGTTACAAGGAGGTTAATGAATTTGAGTAATTATGGAGGGTGGTTGCCACAAAAAGATCCTTAGCATTTCAATGCAAGGCTCTTTTTTTGTGCTACGAACATGAATGATACCTGTACTTTTACATTTTTTAGTGTTCAAACTTCAGATGTTTAGCCATAGGTTGATAAAACAGGTGAAAAGCCATTTGGCTTCCACTGAAGGAGGAATATTTATTTAGACATATTTAGAGAACAGAATATTGTAGGAGACCTGAAGGTGTGCTTTTTTCCCCTCACAGAACAACCATATAGCAATGATGCTGCAATTATTTTCAAATCTCGCAGCATGTTAAAATTGTTTTGAAGTCATAAAATAATATTGTGCTTGGAATGGTCTGAGAATTAGGCTTCCTTAATCAAAACTCTGGCCCTGTAAATCATACTTTGTGTGAAAAGGATTGGAGCGATTTGTATATATAGGTAAGTTTTTGAATTTTGCAAAAGTGTAGGTAGAGGCACATATTTCCAACGAGCCAATGAGACATTGCATGAGATTAGATTTTAAAACTGTTTGTTAATTGGTAATTCTACAAAGTTTAAGAGTCATTTAATTTGAAACTGATTTTGTTCATCTTGTAGAAGACAAGAGAGCACAGAATGCTTCATGCAACAAAAGACAATGCATGTTTTACATACCTCAATGGGGCATGATGCGTACTAGCATTTACATTACTGAAAATATTACATCAGGCAGATACCTTGATTTGATACAAATATGCTTGCTAATTACGCTTTTAGAAAATGTACAAATCCAATTTAAGTTTATGTAATTCCAAGTGCTTCATATATATAGCCTTTGAGCTAATATTATTACCTAATAAATCCTCTCATAATTAACTGATAATTAATTTTGCAGTACTTCAAAGTTTATTGGAGGCAGTTTTCAATTCAATTCTGATTTAGGGAAGGGAGTTGGGGATGTGGGCAACTGGTTTTTGTTCTAAACAGCTGTATCATTTACAAGCTAGTGTTCAGCAAAGGGCGTCTTAAAATAGACAACGTAAGATGTGTAGCAGACAGTTGGCTGTGCTGTTACAGTTCACAGTGAATATTTATGGATACAGTGTAAGAAATGTTTTTGTCAGATTACGGAAAAAAATGCATTTTACACTGTGACATCTAATTTAACTTATTTCATTCAAGTGAAAAATATCATTCAATGGGATTGAAATATGGCCACATTATGCTACACCAATAAATGTGATTTTTAAGAGCCAACCCCAGTAGGAATAGCCCTGTATGGCAAGAACTGCAGAGTTTCCTTTTTAGAGTGTAAATCCATCATACTGTTACGGGGCAAACAAGACGTGAGACGTACGGATCCATTTGCAAGCTTTAATAAGGGCCTGGTCAAAACAGGCAAGAGTCAGGCAATGGCAAACAGGTATATAGAGGGCAAGACAAAAGATTAATCCAAACCGGGCGTGAGTCAGTAGACAGCGAATGTTATCCAGAGGGCTTGAAATCCAAAAACACAAGCAGTAGTCCAGGCGAGGTGCAAACACAGTCCGAAACAGCAGGCAAAGGGTTAATCCAAGATAATCAGACAAAAATCAGGTAACACGGGAAAGCAGACAAGGCAAAACTATGACAGGACTAGGCTAGACTATGAAACAGGAAATCAATAAACAGGCTCCGTAAAGTAGCTATCAACTAAACAGTGATAAACGCTAAACAATACCCGGCGACTTGAGCAGGAACTGAGTTGGTGTTATATAGTGAATGTGTGATTGGTTACAGCTGTGTGTGTGTAATCAGTGCAATGGATGGTGGGAACTGTAGTCCGGAGTGACATGTAACAGTCTGTGTAGTGTGAGAGTCAATGTAATGGAAGAGTGATCTCTGGTGGCGAGCGGATGGAAGTCCATGGACAGGATTCGTGACACATACGTAGATTCCGCATTAGTGTCATTCAAATTATTAGCGCACTTATGTATGAGTTGGTAAGTTTCATTATAACTGCTGTCACTACTGTTCTTTAGATTATATATTTATAAAATTGTCATTTAATTTTATCCAATGGTGAGGTGACTGAACATGCATATAGGGCAAATTCCATTGCATTTATTTATTTATTTATTTAAAGGATGCACTACTGTAGACTCATTCCCAACAAAAGCAACTGAATCCCATCATAAAGTGAAGGGATCACAAAATATGAGACAGCAATGCCCTGAAACCCTACCCGTCACATCCCCTCACTTAAATTGTTCTGCACTACAGAGTGAGTCTGGCAGAGGGATGCTCACTTTTGAATAGGGTATTTATAGCTGCACAGATTTCTGGGTATCATGTGTGCTTCCCGATGTGTATCCGTGTGTATTTTTAGAGACTGATACCTTAATCACAGTGGATTTGACTTTCCATTTCGAATATGTCCATCACACCATCCAGTCATATTTGACCGCTTAGTCATTCATTCATACCATATCATTTCTATACATATTTAAACATCCATTTACAGATTAATTACAGCTCTATTCACTTACACACACACACACACACACACACACACACACTTGTGCGTGACTTGACTCACACTGAGACTTCCTGAACCACAGGCTGTTGGCTGTTATCCATCCTGCTTTTCCAGTCTCTCTCATCTCTTTGTCGCTTTTACTGGTTTAGTGTGCACAGTGTGCTTTAGACCTGTTTGAAGAAAAAAAAATATTATTTAGATGACAATGTCAACAAATTAAACAAGTATTATTAGTTGCAGCCCTAATTTAATATATATGGAGCAAATGGTGCATATACATGGCACACTTATGTATGAGTTGGTAAGTTTCATTATAACTGCTGTCACTACTGTTCTTTAGATTATATATTTATAAAATTGTCATTTAATTTTATCCAATGGTGAGGTGACTGAACATGCATATAGGGCAAATTCCATTGCATTTATTTATTTATTTATTTAAAGGATGCACTACTGTAGAGTCATTCCCAACAAAAGCAACTGAATCCCATCATAAAGTGAAGGGATCACAAAATATGAGACAGCAATGCCCTGAAACCCTACCCGTCACATCCCCTCACTTCAATTGTTCTGCACTACAGAGTGAGTCTGGCAGAGGGATGCTCACTTTTGAATAGGGTATTTATAGCTGCACAGATTTCTGGGTATCATGTGTGCTTCCCGATGTGTATCCGTGTGTATTTTTAGAGACTGATACCTTAATCACAGTGGATTTGACTTTCCATTTCGAATATGTCCATCACACCATCCAGTCATATTTGACCGCTTAGTCATTCATTCGTACCATATCATTTCTATACATATTTAAACATCCATTTACAGATTAATTACAGCTCTATTCACTTACACACACACACACACACACACACACACACACTTGTGCGTGACTTGACTCACACTGAGACTTCCTGAACCACAGGCTGTTGGCTGTTATCCATCCTGCTTTTCCAGTCTCTCTCATCTCTTTGTCGCTTTTAGCCTTTGGATTATATTGGTTATGCATTTGATTCTGTGCAAAGAAACAACATGAAGCCTCGAAGGAGATGTGTTATGACACACATTTCCAAATCATCAATCCGTTTGCCACTCAACATCAACACAGATTTTATTCAGATTAGACACTACAAATGTATACTGTAGACACAATAATCTCTGTTACAGCAAGATTATACACAGTGAAGACAGACGTTATGCCAAAGCGTGATTAGAAAATGAGAGGCATTTACCACAAAAGAAAAAGAGAAAAATGACTGTAGCGCATATAGAAGTGTCTTCTGAATGTAACAGCTCAAGCTGTTAAAACATAGTTCACCCCCAAAATTAAAAATTCTGTCACAATATCCGTGCTTGTTCCAAATCTGTAAGACTTTCTTTCTTAAAAGGATAGTTCATCCAAAAATGAAAATTCTGTCATCATTTACTCACCCTCATGTTTCAAACCTGTATGCCTTTCTGCCGAACACAAAAGAAGATAATCTGAAGAATGTAGGTGACAGTTTTGGTGATAATTTTCCTTTCTCTATATATCTTCTTAATACATGAGGGTGAATAAATGATGATTTTTGGTTGAATTGTTACATTTCAGATCAAGCCATTTTTATGTGCATCAAAACCAAATGCTAACTTTGAATACATTTAATTAATAATAAACGTATTAATATGCCATCTTTACATTGCCGAGTTGAATAAATAAACAAAAACATACAAAAGTATGCCACCTCTGCCTCTCCTCAGTATCAAAGAAGGATTTCATGTGGCTTTGGTTCCATATAAATGAAATCCGTAAACCTGAAACGGTTGCATTTAAAGGGGATTGTTCCTCTAAAAAAAGCATACCACTTCAGAAGTGGCTACTGTGCTGCGTTCAAAGTGAAAAGCTTTATGGTGAATGGTAGCACATCAAAATGTCTTCATGGGAAATAAATCACAGGTATTCCGCCAACATAGTCATAATAAAGAAGACAATATCATTTTTTACAGTCAGATTTTGAAGTTGAGGTGTGTGGCAGTTTACTGCAAGGAATTATGGGATCTGGGATGACATCTAACTGCCTCTCCTGAACAAATAAAGCATAAATCAGTGTCTAATCGCTCTTAACTGCATCAAAACCTCAAGCTGCTCATAGAAGATGAAATAATAAGGGAAAGTAGGCCCTGTGAGGACTGGAGAAGCACATGATGTTTGTCAGAACCAATATAACACAAAGTGAGGTTTAGAGCTGATACTGTGAGTACGTCCCTCAAGAACGAGGCTAAACAACTCTGTAAAATCTGTAAAAGGAACATACTTTACAGACCACTAACCATTATACTCACGAACACACACTGACTGTCCAACACCACAAGCAAAATCTTCATGTAATTGCTTTCACACAAACTGAAAACAAATATTAGATCACACACACACACACACACACACACACACACATATTCAACATCCACCGCGCACACACATTCACCCACCAACAGAGGCGCCTGTCCCAACAGTATGTCACCATTTACTAACACATCATATTAGTGAGACAAGCGTTCTTTCAGGGGCACGTCAGCCTCCTGTTGCATTACATACGTAATTTAACAAGTATGCACACACTTACACATTCACATATGTGGCCAACCTGTAGGAGGGTTGGCATAAATATTTCTCCATAGCAACAATCCAATGCACCCAATACACTTATCACTTCATTCAGATGTTTCTAAAATAAAAATAGAAGCAGTTGAAAAAAAGTGTATCATTTAATTACACTTTATTTCAACAGTCTACTTTAAAGATTCTACTAACTATAAGTAACTTTGCAACTACATAGGGTTAGTAGAATAAGTTGAGGTACTTGCGAAGTTACTTATAGGCAGTAGAATGTTTGTTGGGCACCATCAAAATCATGAGCAGATATTAAGCAGACACTCTACACTCTTAAAAATAAAGGTGCTTCACGATGCCATAGAAGAACCTTTTCGTCTAAATGGTTCCATAAAGAACCTTTAACATCTGAAGAACCTTTCTGTTTCACAAAAGGTTCTTTGTGGCGAAAAAAGGTTCTTCAGATTATAAAATGGTAAGAAAGAGATGGTTCTTTAAAGAACCTTTGACTGAATGGTTCTTTGTGGAACCAAAAATGGTTCTTCTATGGCATCGCTTGAAGAACCTTTTGAAGCACCTTTATTTTTAAGAGTGTGCTATTACTCTATAATTGACACTTAGTTACAAAGTTACTTATAGTTAGTAGAATGTCTAAATTGGACAATCAAAATACCCTTCATAT
Organism: Sinocyclocheilus grahami; assembly: GCF_001515645.1. NCBI lineage: Eukaryota > Metazoa > Chordata > Actinopteri > Cypriniformes > Cyprinidae > Sinocyclocheilus > Sinocyclocheilus grahami. The sequence goes on along the minus strand of NW_015506317.1, from coordinate 293,166 downwards.
TGAAAACTCTGACTTGGTTTAGGCAGAAGTAGGTGTCTTGGCAAATCTAGGCACACTGACACTGAGATATTTTGTTAAACATTTCAAAGATTACTGGGGTCTTTGTATTGAGAAGCAAAAATAGTATTAAGTCTGAACTACTATTGAAATTAATGTGTGATTACACATTACAAAAATGTACAAACATCAACTTGGTTTGAATAAATCTGTATTGACATATTTCTGAGCCATGGGTTGATCCATGGGTTTGTGATGATCTTGGTGAATGATGATGGAGATTATGGAGCAAATAATGAGGTTGAAAGTGAGGAATCCATTAACCATTTTCTATTGTAACTATGTGATAAGGCATTGATTTCTTCATGCGGCTGATACTATGATCATTACAACCCTAACCTTCCCTACTAAGATCAATATTAGTATTGAAATCTTTAACTGGTGTTAGCCTCATTTTAAAATGATCTCCATCCACGCTAGCATTTTCAAGCGTTTCAAGTTTCTCATCCACAGTGAAACGTCAGAAAACATTAAATTCGCTTTACTGCACTTGCGTAAAGCCTCACAAAAGCTCACTGAGACAACACAGGTTTTCATGCTATTCTTCGGGCAGGATCATTTTCTTTAGGAAAATCTCTCACCATTCACTGACGCATTCAGGTCACACTCAGATTGTATGTCTGAACTAAAACGCAACTTGCCCTCGTGTTTTGCCGCAAACAGCAATCGCAAGTAAATTTTCATCTGTAGCAATGCTGTGAATAGCACGTAACAGGCAACAATAGCATCTATTGGTACAATATGTGTCACATGACTAAACATGCATCATCTTTTTCAAAAGCCTCTGTTTTCATAGTCCGCACTACAATGTGTAAACCGCATTTTTAAATGTATCCACTTTTGAGAGCGTTTTCAAAAAGCTCAGTTTTCCTTGACAAAAATGTCGTCTCAGTGTGAATGGAAGGCCAAAATGGAGAGAAAATTAGTGTGGACAAGGCCTTGGAAAGTTGGAATTTGCACCTAGGGACCACTTAAAGGTGTACTGTAAACTCTGGCATGTAAACCACCAACTATGCTGAAATACAGATGTACATGGCTCACCCAAGGAGATGCACTTTTAAGCAAATAAAATGCACCAGTTGAGTTCTACACGTTAGATATTGTGTATTCCCCTCAATTTAGTTGTAGACATTACATGTCTGAAAAGCTAACAGTAGCACTGTTCTTTTATTTTCTTCTACATCATCATCCAAGTTTTGGCCAAGGGGAATGCTTTTAGTCATTCAGTCGGAAGTTAGAGATATCAAGTACAAATATCCCATATCTTGCAACACAGCCCGAGTCTAGGGAGGATGTGACTTCACAGCGAGAGATGTGCGTAAAACCTGCATAATTCCACTCAGTGACACAAACGGAGCATACATAAGCATAGCAGTATAATCCTAAGGGATGCTGTTTTTCAGATCAGCAGAATTAAAACAATAGGTTGAGAGAGAAAAACATTGCGAACCTTGGCAGAATCCAGGTTATGCAATGTGCATACATCACCGCCAAATGTACTCACAGACGCTTCACCTAAATGCATATAAAGACCTGTAAAAGCTTTCTGTGATCGCTCCGTTAAAGTAAACGCAAATCTTTTTGAGTACAAGATAAAAATTGACCCAGAACACTCAGTGGCCACTTCCTGTTGCTACGTATGCGCACGTGTGTCACGCAGGATTCTGGAAGTCAGTGCGGGTAAACGGATGGTCATCCTGGCACAAAACCTTGCGTAGAGACCTTCCTTTCCTCTTTTTCTCCTCTGTCCTTCTGCTGAGAGAGGAGAGATATGGAGCCTAGCCATCCTCTGCCTCTCTATATAAGGGCATGTGGGTCTCTGCTGGATTTGTGGAAGGAAGTCCCTTACAAAAATACTGTAGTGATGGATACCATGGTACTTTGGTATAACCATGGTACCGAACAGTTCACTCTCACATAAGAAATATCAAAACGTCACGTTTTAATGTGATTTTGGAGCATTTCGGTTGAGTGATGCAAACTACAGAGGTAGGGACAGAGGCAAAATCTGTTTTCATTACAGTATTATATAGAGTTTAGAGTGATTGTTTGCCGAATTTATTGAAACAGAGTGTGAAGATAAGCAAGGCTTTGTGAAAAAAACATTCCTTCATTTAACAATGAAATTTTGGGTCACACTGTACATTAAGGTTCAATTCTCACTATTATCTAACTATTAACTATGACTTTTGCCTCAACAAACTCCTAATTTGCTGCTTATTAATAGTTAGTAAGTTAGTTGTTAAGTTTAGCTATGGGATATAGGATAAAGGGGTCTAAAATATATAGTTCAGTCATGAAACTCTAGATGGCGCATTCTGACGGGGTGTTAACGTAACTGATGATATTCAGAGAGTTAAACGACTTGGCACAAGCTGATTGGTTCATGCTACATATTCAGCCAATGAGCTTACTGCCTTGCATTTATATGGCTGGCTAGCGTTCACTTGAGATTCCTGCAGCGCGCTTTCAGAGTGATCTGAAACCCTCCACCTTCCCCAGCTCCACCTGTATAGATCTGCTATGGGTTATTTTATATGCTATTTGTGCAGCAGCAGTATGTCTTAAATACTCACGGCACCGTATCGCCATATGCATTGGCAGTAGCAAGTTCCTGTACTTGCTTGCAGCAGCAGCAATAATCTACAACTACAGCAATAACCAACAGCAGCAGCAATTCAGCAGCAGCAGCGTAGCAGATCTATTCCGTCAAGACCAAATACATAAACATTGTCATATCCATCACCATGCTAAAATCTTCAGAGAGCTGTCATGATTGAAATATGATCATGCAGAATAAGACCATAATAAGTGCTTTATAATTACTAATAAACAACCAATATATGCTAGTAATGTGCATGCTAGTTAATAGTGAGAATTGATACTTTAAAAAGTTTTATCCGATTTAATTTATATATTTCTCTTTTACACAATAAGATAGGAATGAAACAGGTCCCTGAATCGGTTTTTAACATAAATTCTTTCCAAAACATACAGTTAATTTGATGCATTATATTAAAATAAAATCCATACAATTACTTGGAGATCGGATAATTTGATTAACATTTCTTAAAAGTATGTTGATAGAATATAATGTGAGAAATCACTTCCGGATAATCGAAAATGGGCAACGAGGCGGGAGCTGGTTGCTAAAACCACGCCCACTTAGCTCGACGGCGGTGACAGCAGCGGCGATCCACCTGTCACTCAAGTGGCCACGCCCTTAATTATGCAGAACTTTAAGGCTTAAAGGGGTCATATGATGCTGCTAAAAAGAACATTATTTTGTGTAATGGAATGTGTTTATGCAGTTTAAAGTAAACAAAACACATTATTTTCCACATACTGTACATTATTGTGTCTCCTCTATGACCTGCCTTTTTGAAATGCGTCGATTTTTACAAAGCTCATCGGTCTGAAAAGCGAGGTGTGCTCTAATTGGCCAGCTATCCAGTGCGTTGTGATTGGCCGAATACCTCAAGTGTGTGACGGAAATGTTACGGCCCTCACCATACTGTTGATGCCGTGTCCGGCCGGAGCGACGAATGGAAGGTTGCCGCTCGGTCTCAACACAAGAAGATGGACCTGGGAAATTGATAGTACAGGTAATATTCTGCTTTATACCTGCCCAAAATAATATGAAAGGTCCAAGTAATACTCAGAGCATATTTTACAATGGACCATTATAATTATTGAAAACTACTGCATTCAGTCCAGTATTCCACTCATATACATACATTTTGTACATATATAATGTGTACAATTATTTGCTATTCTAAAATAATTCATGGATTTCTGTTGACAAAAAAAACATGATTTTGCTGATTGCCTCAAGTTTGCAGCTGATTGGTCCATGACAGTGAACTTTCTGAGGAGGCCTTCAGCCTTCAGCTCATAGTGTCTTCAACACCACAGTCATGCTCAAACTATTGGTACCTTTGCCCATGCAAATCACTATGACTGAAAATGCTGCAATTATTTGCTATTTCTGAGATAAAACAGTACAATTTTAATGTTAACATTGTGTGTTCAGAAGGCATTTAGGACTTAAAAGTCATCTGGTTGATAAACATGCTGTTGTATTCGCAAATGTGATTCTGTATGTTACTGATCACATTTTAGTAAACAAGTAGTAATTTGTACTGAAATGCAATTTTGAAATAACGCAGTTCCCAACCCTTCAAGCCATGTATAAAATGCATTTATACACCCATAGATTATGCATACAGACATTTGTATATGCGCTATGCTATTACGGCCTCAGAGAAGTGGGAGCGAGATGAAAAAATCTAAATGGAATATTAAACAGTTAAGACAATTAATTAATGCAGTAATTTAAGCAATGGTAAGCTATGCATGGGGGGGAAAAAAAGAAAAAGTAAAAAGATCCCAGTCACACTTCACAGTCCACAGCTTAGCTGAAAATGCCACAAGCTAGAACTGCACTGGAACACGAGCTTTCAGATTTCATTGATTCAGCCACTATAATGACAAAAGGAGAGACAGTCTTTCCCTTATCTTCTCCATTTTTCCTTCTTCTCCTTTTTTTCTGAAGCAGCAGGAACAGAAAGAACTGTGTGAAACTGGACGACGTAATGGTTTGTTGCATTAGGAAGAATGCATGTCAAAACATTCTGCTTCTTTGTGCCTCTTAACTCCTTCGTGTTGTCTTAATCAGAGTCATCTGCATGCCAGTGTAATTGCTGCTATCAGAGGCAGTGAAACAGAAAGCATGCTACTAGAGCCGAAATAGAATCTGAATAGACTGCGACTTCTCAGTATAGCAGGTTTTTATCACATAACCAAGTGAAAATCACCCTTTCCCTTGTTCTCGCCAGCTTTCTGCCCTGTGTTGTTGCCATGGTAACAGGCAGCGGGAGGCAGAGTGATGCTGTGGGTACCACTGATGGGGGAGATTTGGGGGGTTCTCTCCCTCACGGACTGAGTGGCTTCACGCCTCCTTACTACTAAAACATACATACAGTCAGTCAGTGGCATTAAAGGCTAGTGACATGTCTTTTCTCCACATATTTAGACTGAACAGTGCTTTCAGTGTATTATTCAGAAATATTAGTCAAGTGAATTTATTTCCATGTTGATAATGTAACAGATTTTTTCATAAAAGAATTACATTAAAGAAAATATGTTGCGTAAGTGGCCTTAACTACCACGTACTTACATTTAAATTAATCATTTGGTGCAATGCACTTATTGTGTACATACATGTTTTTACATTGAACCTATTTTAAAAATACCTTAATATTAATTTCTGTAATTACATTTATAATTACACTGTTGACTCATCTCTTACACCTTAACCCACCCTAAAAACCTACCTATACCACCAAACCTGTCCCTAACCTTACCCGTATCCCTAATGACAAAAGGAGAGACAGTCTTTCCCTTATCTTCTCCATTTTTCCTTCTTCTCCTTTTTTTCTGAAGCAGCAGGAACAGAAAGAACAGTGTGAAACTGGACGACGTAATGGTTTGTTGCATTAGGAAGAATGCATGTCAAAACATTCTGCTTCTTTGTGCCTCTTAACTCCTTCGTGTTGTCTTAATCAGAGTCATCTGCATGCCAGTGTAATTGCTGCTATCAGAGGCAGTGAAACAGAAAGCATGCTACTAGAGCCGAAATAGAATCTGAATAGACTGCGACTTCTCAGTATAGCAGGTTTTTATCACATAACCAAGTGAAAATCACCCTTTCCCTTGTTCTCGCCAGCTTTCTGCCCTGTGTTGTTGCCATGGTAACAGGCAGCGGGAGGCAGAGTGATGCTGTGGGTACCACTGATGGGGGAGATTTGGGGGGTTCTCTCCCTCACGGACTGAGTGGCTTCACGCCTCCTTACTACTAAAACATACATACAGTCAGTCAGTGGCATTAAAGGCTAGTGACATGTCTTTTCTCCACATATTTAGACTGAACAGTGCTTTCAGTGTATTATTCAGAAATATTAGTCAAGTGAATTTATTTCCATGTTGATAATGTAACAGATTTTTTCATAAAAGAATTACATTAAAGAAAATATGTTGCGTAAGTGGCCTTAACTACCACGTACTTACATTTAAATTAATCATTTGGTGCAATGCACTTATTGTGTACATACATGTTTTTACATTGAACCTATTTTAAAAATACCTTAATATTAATTTCTGTAATTACATTTATAATTACACTGTTGACTCATCTCTTACACCTTAACCCACCCTAAAAACCTACCTATACCACCAAACCTGTCCCTAACCTTACCCGTATCCCACCTCAATAGCAGCAAAAGTGTTTTGCAATACAATATGAACACAATAAGTACATTGTACTTCTTTTTTGATAGTAGTTAAGGACACTTAATATAAAGTGGGACACAACATGTTTTTAATTTGATCAAAAGTGAAAATTCTACTTTCATATTATAGCTAAATTAGAAAAATAGGAATAGGAAATAGAAAGTTTCACTACTGAAATTGATATAATGAAAATAATATAAAATTAATATAATGTGAAATTAAATAGTATAAAACTCCAAAACTTCTGCATTAACATACAGGTTTATGTCTAAAGAAAATATAATGGTTATATCTTTATAATAAGTAATCTTTTTACTTTGTTTTAATGTTTTTGTCTTCGATCAATCAAATCAAAATTTACGGTTTCAACTAAACCTTAAATATAATTTGAGAAAAGGTAATAAATATTATTAGGCCTATTTTTACTGTTTTCGTGTTTTAGTCTTTGAAAAATAAATATTTTTGATTCATATATGTTTTTTTAATTCATATTAATTTAAAATGTAAAGTTTTAAACCAAACCATAAATATAATTTGAGAAACTAAATCAACAAATAAAGTATTTTTAGCCCTTTTGTTTTTGTTTTTCAGTGTAGTAGTGACTAAAATAGCCCCTACATGTGTTTTTGGATTAAGGAAACTGATGAGAGACATAGAACAGGTGAGCCAGACGGAGATAAATGAAAAGAGATGAAAAAAGACAGAGAGAGAAAGTATGAGGAGAAAGAATGAGGAGTAGGTGCGGGTTGGGGAATACATCATCTAAAGCTATTGGATGGCATTAAAGAACTAGTAATGCAAGAATCCCTCTATTGGCTCTAGTTTCAACTAAACCTTAAATATAATTTGAGAAAAGGTAATAAATATTATTAGGCCTATTTTTACTGTTTTCGTGTTTTAGTCTTTGAAAAATAAATATTTTTGATTCATATATGTTTTTTAAATTCATATTAATTTAAAATGTAAAGTTTTAAACCAAACCATAAATATAATTTGAGAAACTAAATCAACAAATAAAGTATTTTTAGCCCTTTTGTTTTTGTTTTTCAGTGTAGTAGTGACTAAAATAGCCCCTACATGTGTTTTTGGATTAAGGAAACTGATGAGAGACATAGAACAGGTGAGCCAGACGGAGATAAATGAAAAGAGATGAAAAAAGACAGAGAGAGAAAGTATGAGGAGAAAGAATGAGGAGTAGGTGCGGGTTGGGGAATACATCATCTAAAGCTATTGGATGGCATTAAAGAACTAGTAATGCAAGAATCCCTCTATTGGCTCTAGTGCAGATTAAAGGTTGTGGGTTTTGTGTGTGGAAGCTATTATATAATTCATCCTCTGATGAAATTTTTACCACATTGGCAGTTTTTTATTCACGAAAATCTCATATTATTTGTCAGTGTTGTGTGTGCCTGTGTACATGTGCAATTCCCTGCACATTTTTTCCTTTCTCCCAGCATTCCATGGACTCTTTTGATCAATCTGGCTGCCTACGCTTAACCACACAAAGACAACACACTCCTACAAAGTGCACAGTGCTTGCAATGAGTTGCAAAAGCATAAAACTAGGAATTGCACACCTTATCAAAGTCACCAAAGAAATCAGTTTAATCTTTGGTGGGTTTGGATTTCATGTCCATGTGATGAAATGTTAGAGAAATCTGCATTGAGCATTGCTGGCACATGTGATGTCCATTTGAAACCTGTTTATCATTTTAAAGCAGTGTGTCATTTTGTTTTCAATGTTAAAAAGGTCACGGTTTAATGTACGGAAAAAAGTAAGTAAGTATAAATAAGAGTATAAGTAGTAGGCCTAGCTTGACTTTCTAGAGTCTCAGGACGGTCGACCTAGTGGGATGCTTTTAAAGGGGAGGAATTGAAAGATGCTACTTGTCTGAATAGATTGCTAGATGTATTTGTAACAGAGGTCAAATGGTACACTCTTAAAAATGCTGGGTTAAATACAACCCAGTGCTGGGTAAAATAGGGACAAACCAAGCAATTGGGATGTTTTGACCCAGTGGTTGGGTTACTACCCAGAAGGCTGGGTTATACATTTAACCCAACCGCTGAGTCAAAACAGCCCAATTGCTGGGTTTGTCCCTATTTTACCCAGCACTGGGTTGTATTTAACCCAGCATTTTTTAGAGTGTATTGTATGAACTGTACAGGTAAACCTCCCTCCCCTGGCATCTATTGTCAGTTCAAGCCCCACTTTCATTAATCATGGAAATACAAATTAAGATATTTATGGGACACCTTCTACAGAGCTAGAAAGCACCTAGAAACCATTCAAATGGGGAAAAAAAACACCCATTGAGATTCAACTTGAAAGCACTCAAACATTTAAAATACTTGATACTACAGAGGGAGTATTATACAGTTTAATTTCTGTAGACATATCAGAATTGGAAAACAATTGGAATTGGTCAACTCATTTTTGGCACTTTTAGTGTTTACATGTACTGTTAGTCGTTTGTGACATTCACAAACTCCACATGCAGATAATAATGCATTGAATTATAAAGACCCCCCAATTGCATGCAAATAATAAAATGCATTTGCAACTTCATCCAGTGCGTTTTAATGTTCTAATGCATAATGTATAATCAGAAAGTGAGCTCCAAACGATTCAATGCATGAGTTGTGGTTTTGAGTCCAGCTTTGCCTGATATACAGTATCATTGATATATCACTTTATTGAATAGATAAGAAGATGTAGTCTACAAATGGTTGATACCTAGTACCTAATGGTACTGGTTATGTAAACTGTAAAAAATGACCTTGAATTTAACGGTAAAAGACTGTAAAAATGCTACAGTAAAATCCTGTTAAATGGTTAACGGTAAATTCCCCTAATATATACGGTGAAAAACTGTATTGGACATTGCATGTATTGGTCATGATTTTTAAGGTAATTTACCGTTTTTGGAAGTGAAAAAGACCATATAATTTACAGTGAATAACCGTAATTTGACATTCCCAGAATTCCCTGCGTTACATTTCAAATTTGATGTTTTTTTGTTGAAATAACTATGTTTCTTCTAAGTTTTTTCTTATCAGTTTTGTATATTAGAGTTGTGTGTTACACCCAGTGTTGTTAAATGAATGTGTATTGCATTATTTCAGTTTCATGTGTGTTACCATGATGGTGTTTGTTTGTGTGAATGACACTGTGCACCTTCTATATATGTTATTATTTAAAAGCTGCTTGTGGTGCATTTGGTGGTTATCAGTGTATTACAAAGGTATAAAACTTTTCAGTACTTCAATAGGTTGTTATATTAACATTATATCAGTTAATGAAATTATGGTGTTTAACTGTAAATTTAAGTTAAAACTGTAAAACCTAAAACGTTGCTACCATATTTTTTGTGGTAAAATTCCGGCAACCACAGCTGCCGGATTTTTACCGTAAATTTCACAGATTTTTTTTTACAGTGTACTCTAATACCTTTGCATAAACAAGCGTTTGGAGTATTTCTGACTGTGTTTGTGTCTGCTGAGGTCTGGGATGTCTGGCATGCTCAAGTGATGCTGACTCTGATTTAAAAATTAATGAGATCGGAAAAGCGACTACATTTCTGCATGAGGACACAAAGAAATATCTGGTAAAAGGTTTTCTGAAGAACACGATGTTTCAAAAATCAGTTCAATACAATAAGGTTCCAGTTGTTAACTTTATGTAACATGACCTAGCTTACAATGAGCGTATGTATTTTTATTAACTAACATTAACAAATATTAATAAACACTGTAATAAATGCATGACTCATTTTTAGTTTATGTTAGTTTATGCATCATCTAACATTAATTAATCATGAAGTACTGTTGCCATGATTGCAAAGATGTCTTTTATTTAAAATGTTGTTAAGGGTCTGCTTTGTGCCTTTTTTTCTTTCAAAAACTACATCTATGTTGTTTGCAATTAGAGCAACATTAGATTTTTTTTTAATGCCTTACAATTTTTTTTAGCGATAATAGCGATAATATTATTCAGAACACTGAATATACGTTAACACGCAAACCACAATAGTGTTTAAACTGTATTCGTGCAGAGTGAGAGCTTATGTTGGTGTTTATGTTGTCAAGATGTCCAATTTTCCTCCTCTGTCCACACCGACAGCTACTCTCTTGTCTCATTTGTGGGTCAGGTTGATGCTAAAGTCATTGCTATGGTAACAAATTTACATATACTGGATATATGCTCTCTGAATAATAAATCTGATTTCATTACTTGCATAAAGACAGAGTGGATAGTTCGTCCTACAGATTTGAAAACCATATCAGAATTGGGTACAGTGTGAACCTAACCTTTCAAGCCTATGAAATTTGGTTGAAGTGGATGGGGATTGACTTTAAGAAAATGCACGCAATATTCACCCTCCACTTGCACAAAACAATCCAAATGTGCACAATTACAGTATGCAAATACCCCATAGACAAAAGCTGTCTTACAGAGCCAGTCATCTTAAATGTAGAGCGTAAGTCCAGACCCGCTGATGCACGAATTCAATCTGTTTTACTCCTGCCTTCCCTTACAAACATATTTAATCTCTCTTTGTCCATCTCTCTCTCTCTCTCTCTCTCTTGCTCTCTCTTTCTCTCTCGCTCAATCAAACACTGGTACAGAAATAGCCCTAACGACAGTAACAACTGAGATATAAAATTTAAACTGTTGCTATGGGAAATAGAAGAGAACACGTCTGACTGCCATCATGCTACCAAATTAATGAGCAGTATAGAGACTAGCATCGACACAAGTTATTGTACCAATAATACAGGTTACCATGTTAACAGAGTTTAACGGTGCAGAAGGAGCTATAATTAGAGCTCAAGAGAGCAGAATTGTTTCAAAATTAGAGCTCTTAATTAAATGTGCAAAATTGGTCTTGAAAGTGAAAAATGCACATTTGAATAGCAAATGCGAACATCTGCAATGTTAATTAGCTGGTAGCCTAAATAAGGGACAAATTACGTCAATGGAAGAAACTGAGGAAATGTTTTTTTTTAGGCTCTGTTTATATTGTACATCCAATCACATTCCCTCTTTTTATCTCCACCAGGATTCTACTGACAGTTGTGGTGATATTCCGTATCCTGATTGTGGCCATCGTAGGTGAAACGGTCTATGAAGACGAGCAGACCATGTTTATTTGCAACACCCTCCAACCTGGGTGCAACCAGGCCTGCTACGACAAGGCCTTCCCCATCTCTCACATCCGATACTGGGTCTTCCAGATCATCCTTGTTTGCACGCCCAGCCTGTGCTTCATCACCTATTCAGTGCATCAGTCGGCCAAACAACGTGACCGTCGCTACTCCTTCCTCTACCCAATGATGGAGAAGGACTACAGTCGTGAGGGTACCCGCAAACTACGCAACATTAATGGCATTTTGGTTCAGCACTCTGACAGTGGTGGCGGAAAGGATGAACCTGATTGCTTAGAAGTAAAGGAGATCCCAAATGCTCCAAGAGGCCTCCTGCATGGCAAGAGCTCCAAGGTACGACGACAAGAGGGCATCTCTCGCTTTTACATAATCCAGGTCGTGTTCCGCAACGCACTGGAGATAGGCTTCTTGGCGGGACAGTATTTTCTCTATGGCTTTAGTGTCCCCGGCATCTTTGAGTGTGACCGCTACCCCTGCCTGAAGGAGGTGGAGTGCTACGTATCACGGCCCACTGAGAAGACGGTCTTCCTAGTGTTCATGTTTGCAGTGAGCGGGATCTGCGTCGTGCTCAACCTTGCCGAGCTCAACCACCTGGGCTGGAGGAAAATCAAGGCTGCCATTCGAGGTGTGCAAGCCCGCAGGAAGTCCATCTGTGAGATCCGCAAAAAGGACATGGCCCACCTGTCACAACCGCCAAACCTGGGCAGGACCCAGTCCAGCGAGTCTGCTTATGTCTGATCTCCATTCACCTAAATATGGAGTCACAAGGAGTGGGATGTGGTTATGGTACTTGTGCAAATGTTTATAATGGCAAAGGGGGAGGGGCTCCACATAGCCACACCTCTTTCCCACAAGCCACTCCCCCCTCTCTATGTTCGCTTTCCCTTTTTCCTTTATAAAACCGGTCTTGGGTGGAACTTTAACCAATTACAACTCCACGTGTGCTGCCAGGGGTGTTTGACACTCGCCGCACAAGCCGAACTAATCTCTCAGGAATAAGAAGAATCGCCACTCCTAATCACTCCCAGCTGCTTACACGGCCGTATAAACACTGGATTAGCACTTGGCAAAGGCAAAAGGGCAGACGAGTCATTCCTCCCTTGTACCTACACCATCACATCAACACACGCCGCTATAACTCAGGATCTGTGCAAAGGCACCAATCCTAAAAACCAACGTTTACATCTTAAAAGATAAGAAAACCAGTTTAGGTTGCTTTATCTATAGGAAATGGATTGTTTTGCCCAGTATTTGTGTATACTATTTCTTTGCTCATTAGACTATTGTACCATTAGCTCAAATCCCTCTTCTATCTTCAATGCAGAGTGTTATTGGTGTGGCATAGTCTCTGCCTATGGAGAGTTTCCCAAATCAAACACCTATGAGATTCCATCATGGTTAAGATGATGTCTCCAGTTGCCTTCTATAGTTTTATCCAAAATGTACTTTAAGTTTCAGGCTATAGTCTCTGCCTATGGAGAGTTTCCCAAATCAAACACCTATGAGATTCCATCATGTTTAAGATGATGTCTCCAGTTGCCTTCTATAGTTTTATCCAAAATGTACTTTAAGTTTCAGGCATCAAGCATGTTAGTCCATAGAGTCCAGCTGCCAGGCTTTTGAGAAAAACATCTCAGGTTATTAATGTAACCATGGTTCCCTGAGTAGGGAACGAGACACTGCGTCCTCTAGGGGTCGCTATGGGGGACGCCTTGTCGTGACCTGTGTCTGATGCATACATTGAAAAAAACACCAGCTCATTGGCCGGTGACAGCCATGACGACACTACCGGTGCGACTATAGTAAAATAGGCGCCGGGAGCACACATTATTCACTTCTTCGTCTGAAGCTTGCGTCCGCAGCATGGCAAGAAACCTAGAGGACGCAGTGTCTCGTTCCCTACTCAGGGAACCATGGTTACATTAGTAACCTGAGACGTTCCCTTTCATGGGAACTTCGAACTGCGTCCTCTAGGGGTCGCTATGGGGAATGGTATACCCACGCCACCACGCTGAGGGGAGTGCATGCCAGAACCATGGCGAGCACTAAGTACCAACTCTACCATATTGCTATGGGAGTTGCCCCTGGGATGTTAGACGGCTGTCAGTGACGTTATTCCCTACGGCCAAAGGCCTAGGCTACATACCCCAAAATACTTACCTGTTAGGGCCACACTCCTGGGCCCGGGGTAGAGCTCAAGGCTTGGAATCAGGAATAGATTCCTTTAAGGGAATATGACCAAGAGCCTAGAATCATACTAGTCTTGGCCTGTCACACAGGGGCTACCGCACGTTTCTCTTTGTATGTGCTGAAGGACCTGTCTCAACAGACCCCTAGTAGCAACACCCTGTTAAAGTAGGTATCCAGAGGATACATAGGAGGAGTGGTGGCCAAGGCGGAACCGGGGTTTTAAACAGAGCACAAAGCGTAGCTCTTACCGTACAGGATTTTAGAAAAGTGGGCAAAGCAGAACGTGCACACTTACCAGCTATGTGGCTATGTGGAAAGTGGGCAAAGCATAACATGCACACTTACTTTAAAAATACCGTTCTAAGGGGTTCTCGTGGCACTCTGAAAGAGCAGCCCATAGATGGAAA